>NW_027150662.1:140940-292127 GCF_020800215.1 Phytophthora ramorum | reverse complement strand
TGCTTCACCCTTTTCGACACCAGCGCTGCAAACTTCTGGGGGCGCCTCAACGAGCAGAGCCAATGACCCAGACTTGCCCCACGTAGTTTCAAGTCGTGATGGAGCGCAACGGGCCTCGTCGTACTGGGCGAACAAATTTCAAACTCAATCGAAAGCAGACTTCGTTCGTGGAGATGTCTCGCCACTCCTTGAAAGATTCGAGGATACTGCCTCGTACCGACATCCGCAACGCAAGTCGTTACAGACTCTCCTGGATGAAATGAGCACTCGAGCAGGTTCACTGTCCAAACGAAAACTTGCTGGGGACTCGAAATTGCATGTGCTGCGACGCCAAGCCAGCGATCTCATGGTGATCCAACGTCAATATCGAGAGGACACTCTTGCGGACGCTACGAAGGCTGTCCTGAAGAAGAACTTTCACGAACAAATGAAGGCTTCAGCGTTGGAGCCACCGTCGAAGATTATCCCAACACGCTTTCTCTTTGACGCTACAAGATGTGTTCGTGCATCTCGCTGTGACTACTGCAACTTCGCTGGCGGCGAACTAGAGTGTGCAACGTGCAATGTTGTGGCTCACGCGCGGTGTTATCTTGCTGCATATGAACAAGACGACCGAAAGACCAAGCTCACGTTTGTTGTTCCTACCACAGGCACACAAAAATCGCCGTTCTCGTCGTGGTTGTGCTCTCATTGCCATTCCGATCTGGTGGTCGAGTACGACGAGAGATCTGCAGATGCGCGAGCTGCTCATTTGGCTGCTCAACGACAAGTTCTGGCGAATGCTCTCACAGCCTACGTGAGAATGACGAGAGACGCAGCTGCATTTGCGACCAAGAAGGCCTCAATCATCAGAATCCAGGCGGCACTCCGTGGACGGCTAGCTCGTCAACGGTTCGAACGATTGCAACGGATGCGGCTTAAGCCGTACGCTATTGATGCACTTCGAGTACGGGCCATTTTACCATCAGGTGTTGGAATCCCGTCGGAAGGCCTGGGTTTGGGGATTAGCAGTTCGTCATCTCTGGAAGAGTTACGTCTGGGCAATGGTTTCTCGTGCAACCCGTTCCTGTATGTGACTGTAGTCGCTGGTAACGACGAGGACACCCAGCTATTTTGCTTTGAGACCAGCGTACGAAAGCCGACTGCACTTGGCGGAGCTACGGGGCCAACGGAACTGGATGTTGTGTGGCCCGAGAAAATGTTCGTGCCGGGGGCGGACGGCAATGCCACCTTCTGCTTCACGTTGTTGAGTAAGAATGGCCCCAACACGTTTTTCCTTGGTCAAGCTGTGCTGCGATTGCTCGACTCCAGTGATAGCTGGCGAACTGGTCTCGCGACTGAATTGGATCTCATGGACCGCATTGAAATTTTCCCCAAGAGTGCACAACACCAGACTCTTTCACTGGCTGATGCTGGAGGAAACGCGCCCAGGTTTATTGAGGATCTCGATGAAAAGGACATCAATGGAGAGACTGCTCGATCAAAAGGGAGGCCTCGCTGGGTCGTAAGCGTCCACCTCCGACCGTATAAAGAGCAGTATTCCTACTGCGGGTACCTGAATATGAAGTCGACACTCGAAAGCTTCCATGCGAGCGCTCGCTGGTGTGTTTTGGCCGATGGAGTTTTACGTATCTACCGCCACTACGGCGTTACGCTGGCTTCGGATGTTGTCGATATGGCACGTGCCACGGACGTTCGCGTTATTCCAATTGTGTCAGTAGCCCATCGATCTGCTACCGCTAAGGCGACAAAAGTTAACCTGTCGTTGCACAGCCCCTCTGAAGACGGTGATGAAAGTGTAGCAAAAACGACTGCGAGTCGTTCAGTAGGGGTGGGCAATCTGAAGACTCATCCCCGACTCGCAGAGCAATGCTGCTTGGCCGTGCATCACTTGAGTCGACTATACCTGTTTCAGTGCGAGCAGAACAAGCAGCTTCGACAGTGGCTGAAGAAGCTACAAGGAGCGCAAAAGTTTAGTTCACATCAGTGTCACTCTTCCGTGATAGCTGCAATGTCGCCACCAGGGGCTGGAAACTAATAACATTTGAAAAGGATGGGGCGATGCCTTATGCTTTGAGAGGCGAAGGACTTCACATGTTAATGAGTCCTAACAAGTACATACTAAAAAGCAACTATACTAACAAGCAACGTAGTACTTACGTATTTGTTTTATGCATCGTCATCTCCAGCAAGCAGGCCAAACCATTCGCCTGCTTCTTCTTCACTACCACCATCGCAGTCGTCGGAGCTTTGCCCTTTGGCATTGAGCACCTCTCCCAGAGTCATCTTCTGTTGGAGTAGCGCTCTTGTGTGTTGATTCAATGCATTTGTGACACAACGCAGCAACTCGTCCGGCGCGATCTTGCGGCATCCGTTTTCGTAGGCCTTCAGTATAAAGTCCACTACGACCTCGCGACCGCACAAGCTCGCGTAGTAGAGCGGCGAGTTCTCAAAGTCGTCCAACGCGCGGTAGGCGTCGCTGTGAGTCCCGCAGACAGCTGCTAGCACCTCTACGTCGCCCATCTTGGCCGCTTGCCAAATCGTCACGTTATTGTGCGAGAATTCCGCGCTGCACGGACACTCAAATGGTCTCTTGACTTGCCGCAGTATTCGGCGTGGCGCAACGTACCCCACCAGCCCTTGCACAGAGTACCATTCTTCACAGGGCTCGGCGTTGGATTCTGTCGTCGGCGACTCCACGAGCCGGCAGCCAAGATGTCGAAGCACGACTGGAAGCTCCTCCAGCGTCAACTGGACCCCGAAATCACACCTTAACACGTCATATATCTCGTGCAATGGCAGTGACTGTGGTGGTTCCTTACTGCTGCTGTGAGCTTGATGTGCTTCTGCAACGCGTTTGATACGACGAAAGGGGTGCGCCAATTGTGGTTGCAAACTCTGGAGACGTCGCTGCTCGAGTGCCAAAACCAACGAGTGGCTGATGAGAACACCCTTCGCCTGGCGATTGTATTGTTGCAACAACAGACGCCGCCGCGAGCTCTCGGCCACGCTTTGAACGGCTGCCGCGTTGCCCATGGTGTTCCACAAATGTAGCTATCTAGCGACACGACTGCAAGTTGAAGTTGTCAAAAATAGATAGACCAGGATCTACTTTTGTCCTTGCCAATAAGATGAGCGTCCTGCATTATCTGTCGGGTTGGGGCTGCCCCCGATGGGGAGTTCAAGCAAAAATTGCCGCTTCCGGGTAGAAAGCAGACGAGTGTGTTCCGTTTCTTGGGGTGTCAGCAGATTGTACCATCACAGGTTACCGTTCATCAGCACAACGTGAGCTCCCTCGACAACGACGGTTGACGAGACGTTGGCCTAGGCTTCGTCCCCTATACTACATTCTGCTGGACTTGTACGTATGGGACGGGTCACTGCATTTGCTACATGTTTCCTCCTCGCCATTTTCGTTAATTATTCGGATCAGATCGCATCATAGCAGCCTTATAGTTATGGCACTTCATCAAAATCGCCGTGGTCCCCCTGTTCTTGAAATTCACGCTTGGTCAATTGTTGAGCTTGTCAGAAAACTCGTTTTCAGTGAATTCTTCCAGCTCTGCCTCTTCCAAGTGGAACAGATAATCGTCTTCGCTAGTATTGCCGCCATCGTTCTCACAGTTCTTGTCTTCACCGTCACCCACGGAAATTCGCCGACGCTTTTCCTTGCCATGCTCACCATCAGCTTGGCTTCCCCGCACCGGAAGCTGTACTTTACTCTTGCCAGTTTTCCGCTTTTTACTCGTAGACTTAGATCCTGCTGCCCCATCACGATTCAGCTCCGACATGGCCAAGTGAACTACCTCAGCTCGAACACTAGTGCGCTGAAGTTTCTCCTCGTAGGCGTTGACAATATCAGGTACATCCACGCGCAGTTTGTCGGCATTCTCCCACGTGTCTTCACTCTCGTCATAACTTTCCCACCGGACAAGGTATTGCCGCTTGCCGGAGAGCATGCGATGGTTTACGATGTGGTCGACGGTGTAGAATTCCATGCCACCTCCAGTCGCACCCCGTTCGCTGGTTCCTTTCTTCTTATTTCCTTTCCGGGATTTGCCTGTTTCGCGTTGGTTAGCTAATGCGTTATCACGAGCGCGTAGCTCCGCCACATACTGGTCAATAAGTTCTTTTGCATGTGCGGGGGCTTTGCGACGCGCAATCCATAGCGGCACGGATACTCCTTGCCAGCGCATCAAGTACTCCTTGGCTTTTCCGTAAGTACGCACGCCCAGTACTATCTCCGCCACCAGACTCGCAGCTGCCTGTTTGCCGATGCGGTCCTTCTTGTTCACTGCGTCTGGGCTCCGCGATTGTGTGCGTGGAGTTGAAGCAGTTCTGGGCGCCGCTCGAGGGGAGAGGTTCGTCACAATCGGTGGCGGCGCAATTCGGGCCCGCTTGCCGATGGCAGCTGCATTCGGAGCTGCAGCGTCAGTAGTTTGGCCCGCAGCCTGCTGTTGAATAGCACGCCTCTGAATCATAGCGGAATAATCCTGCGCCTGCATGGCCGTGAACTTTAAGCTGTTGGAGATCAACAAGTCGTGGAACATCTCGCTCGATATCTCGTCGTCCGATGGCTGGTCGTCTCCTCCGTCAGTTCTATCAGGTGTCTCCCTGGTTGTCTCCTGACCATTAGGCGCCTCCCAGCCGCTCATATCATCCACGAAAGCTTGCGGCATGGTTGTCGTCTCGTCCCCGCGCTCCAGATACCTGTCCAATGGGTCCTGTGCAGTGACACTGGAGCCATTTGGGCCCATGGTCCTGGCCCGCTTAAGCGCTGGCACGATATCCCGGAAGAAAAAGTCATTGAGCGTAGCCACGAGCTCCGAGAGCGTCTTGGCGTTGGCGCTCAGCAGATTGGCCTGGTGCCGCGCGTCCTGCAAATTAGCGGTCACATCGGCGGATTGCGTCAAGACACGCTGCAGCACCTGAGTGAGGCCCGCCGCGTCCTTTTGGCGTTCCATGAGCCGCAGCCACGTCTCGAAGCTGCAGAAAAGTTAGAAGTATCAATATTGTGAGCGATACAGAGGGCAGTAACGGGTGTGGGGGGGTTGATGATTGCAGGACGTACAAGGCTTTCTCCCGGTCCTGTTCTTGTGGAGAGGAGGCGGCTATGGCGCGCGCAGCACACGCCGTGACAGACGCCATCGTCTCTGCAGGCTTTTGTTCGTCCCCGTTGACAAGCAAATCTGAGAGGACGAAGTTGCTTGAAGAAATTAAGTTGCGCTTAAAGTGAGCGCACTCAAAACATTTTGAGGAAAATGAAGGTGGTGTGTTTGGACGCGGGCGGGGCGACGCTCAAGGCGTCGGTGGTGGTGCCCGGCGCGGCTTGGACCGCGTCGATGCTCGCGAACCATGTGGCCAACACGTCAACGAACCCCTCGGCAGTATTCATGGGCCAGAAGTTGCGGGAACTCGAGCAGCAGCGCGCTAAGTTGCGTTACGTGCGGCCTGTGCAGAGGTGACTTAAGCTTGGAACTGGGGTACTTGGTGGTTATACTGAGGGTACATTTTTGGATGGGGACAGGGGTTACTGCGTCAATTGGAACATCGAGTCCGAATTGTGGACGCATCTCATGTCCTCCGAGGCAAGTTGAAGTTGACATACAATTACCAAGTGTAAAAGGACTGACATTTTTGTGGGGTTACACTGTTGTAGATGCTCGACGTAAACCCAACGGAGTACTCGCTGGTGGCGACGGTCCCACTATTGGCACCTGCAGTCGTGAACGAGACTATGGATCAAGTGGTGTTCGAGGAGCTGGGCTTCCAGTCCTACGCTCGCGTCAACGCGGCCGAGTGCTGCGTGTTATCGTACTCGGAGTTTGCGGAGCGAGAGTTCCAAGAGAATCTGTCGGTGGCCAAGAATGCCGTGAAGAGGAGTCCGGGCAGGAAGAGAGGAAACAAAACCAAGGCAGCGGACCCGCCCACGCTGCCGCCCGTGGAGGATGAGGACCCGCTCCGGTTTGCAACGTCGTCGTGCCATTTGGTGGTGGACTCGGGCTTCTCGTTCACGCACGTGGTGCCGGTGATTGACGGGAAGGTTTACTTGCCTGGCGTGAGACGTATCAATGTCGGAGGGAAGCTGCTGACCAACTACTTGAAGGAGATCGTGTCGTATCGCCAGTGGAACGTCATGGACGACACCCCCGTGATCAACGAGCTCAAGGAGACTCTGTGCTACTGCTCGATGGATTTTGAGGGTGACCTGCGGCGGTACCACACGGATCGACAGCAGCGCAAGCATTGGGTACTGCCTGACTACGTTCATTCTTTTGAGGGTTGGTGCCGCGAAGACCAAGTGCAAGAATATACAGAAGATGACGAGACACCGACGGAAGATCAACAGTCTGCGAATGCACACGACGACGAGCAGGCTCTGGAAATGGGCGTCGAGATGGTTACGGTGCCAGAGGTGCTGTTCAACCCGTCAGATATTGGCATTCACCAGGCAGGGCTTGCAGAGACTATCGTCCAAGCCGCGGAGGCGTGCCCCGAGGAGCTGTGTGATGCTCTGTATGGTAACATTCTGCTGGTCGGTGGGAACACAAAGTTCAAGAACTTCCGACAGCGACTCGAGCGTGATTTGCGGTCGTTGGTGTCTGATGATTTTGAAATCGGCTTGCACGAACCGTCCGAGTAAGTAGTTGCTGTTGGGTTTGGGATGGAATGGTTTTGACTAACATGATTGTCTATCCCAGTCCGATACTCACTGCGTGGCAAGGTTGTTGCTCTCTGGCGGGGTCTGACGCGCTGTCCGAACGGATCGTGACCAAGCAGGAGTTCGAAGAGCACGGCAGTAACATCTGCTTGAAGCGCTTCTAACGAGGTCAATCAATCGATATGTTTGTTGTTGTTGAGTGCGGCGCGCATGGGAACCGGAGACTAACGGATGGCAGTGGCAGTTGGTTATAGCGTACTACAGTAGTATTTTCTAACTCGTGGAATGATGGTAAAGTCACAGGAATGCAAGTTGAAGTGCTTCAGTCTTCCCAACAGGCAGTCGCTGACCCCGTTTTGACGCTTCTCACTTTCCAATCGGCCACAACAAGCAGCAATCCAAGTCTCGATCTGTTCGCGATGCTCTCACAGCTACGCCGTTGCTTGCTTTCTACCAACAGAAGTATCATCCAGTCGCAGTCACGCTCGATGAGTTTCAAGGTTCGCGTCGGGGCTATCGAGACCCCTAAGTTTCCCATCGCCGAACGGCAGCGAGTGCAGCAAACTTGGGGTGTATCTGGCGATGGGGCGTTGGAGAAGCTGCGTGTGGCTATGCCTGGACTTACGTATATTTCGGTGGCGCCTCGTTCATTTTTCGATGAGGTGGCTCACGCTCAAGGCGGCCGATCTGATGAGCTTGTCGCAGTGGCGAGGGTGTCGAGTGATGCCCACGATCTGCTGGAGCGTGTCGATGTCCTAACACGAGGTTCCAACCGCCTGCTCATCGGCTTCGACCCTCGACCACCTCGTGGGTGGCCAGTTGGGGAAACAACGGAGCCAGGACAGCACCTGCTGACAGAAATCTTCGTGCGTGAAGCGTCCGAGCTTCGTAGCCTCGGGGCTTTTGGCGGTGGGTCTCTCGTAGTGACCGATAGCCTGGAGCAAGGCAGTGTCGTCGTGAACGACTGCCCGTACGAGAAGATCAAGCTGGCGGCATTTCGAGGAAGCCGTGTATTCGTGACGCAGCAGCAAGCGCTGCATGTTGGTAGGGTCGCCTTGTTCGCAGGCAGAGATAGTCAGCTCTACCTTTCCGCGCCAGAACTCGTGGCCAAGGATCGTATTCGTGTAGCAACATCGGGACGATGGGGCAATTCCTCCATTATCGTGCAGACGCCAAAGTTGTTCACGCCAAGTCTCGGAGTTGCTCTGTCTGGATCAGGCCACGTCCGCTTCGCATCAGTCTCAAACGAAGACGATTGCCGGTGTGAACAGCAGTCGCTTGCGATTGCAGGCAGCGGAGGCATCGACACGGGGGACATCACATCGCGGTATGCTCGAGTGGCCATTCTGGGCTCGGCCTCGGCAACAGTGCAGACGACCGAGTCGCTGACTGTGGGCACTTTGGGCACTGCGAGAGTAAACTACCTGGAGCCAGGACCCGAGAGTGTACGAGGCAGTTCCTCATCGCTTCGAGCCTTGACGGCCACTGCCAAGGCTCAGCATGCCGAAGAGCGAGCGACGATTGAAGCCGCTGCCTCACCTCCGACTCGTGAAAGTGCATTTGAAGACGCAGGCAACAGCCTCAATCGTTGGTGGTGGGGTCCTTGGGCTGAGCGGCGTTCGCAGAAATTCCATCGTTGGCAGAGCAAGCACAGCAAACGCTGGTGTGACGAGTACACGTACTGAGCAGGTGCGCATCGATCAATAGCAGCCGTAGTTGACTCGGTACACTGCAACAACGAACGACCTGAATCCGCATCCATGCCAATCACAACCAGCACCCAAACAAAACAACACAACATCTACTCATATACACCGTTCACATTCAGCAATGAAGGAAGTATCCAGCCCAAACAGGCATCTTCCGTGCGTCTACTCTGCTCTACTTACCGAATGATTGCCGTCCTGTCTTTCGCTTCACGCTCGTGCTTTCCTTGAGCAATTTTGCTGTATTTCCGCCCGTCGATCAGTCAGTCCTGGCTAAAAAGTACTGGACGATGGCCAGCACAAAGCTTCTCTCACTTTGCTACCATGAAATACACGTCTAGGACATGCGTAGCTGGTAGTCGCCGTTTTGCGTAATGTAGCGCACCCACGGCAGTGCCTGGTAGCCGCTCTTTTCGATGATCTTGAGGTAGCGCACCTGGATGCCCGAGACTGTGAAGTAAGGGATCTCGAACTTGACCTGAATGGGGGCCTTCCAGTCATCTGTCGCCTCGTGGTTGTCCACACTGGGCAAGCCAAAGTGCGCCCGCATGAGGTACTCGCGCGAGCCGTTGAACTGCTTGATGGACCAGACGATGGCGTCGCGGTCGGGCACGTACGTGACGGACCCGATGCTGCACTTGAAGCTGGGCGAGTCGACATCGGGGGGCACTGGGATCACGATCTCGACGTTGTTGGCGATACTGCGGCTCTTGAACTGCGACTTGGCCTTGACCATGTACTCGATGCGGGAGCGCGAGTGCGGCTCCACGACGGCTTCCACCCAGATGAGCGGCTTGACGTGCGTGGCGAGACGGTACGTCATAAGATCGAACTCTCCGTCGGGCGGGATGAAGGAGATCGTGCGGTCCGACTCGAAGCGCGCAAGGCGCACGCACTGGTGGAACTTGATGTCCTCCATCTCCACAGCCTTGCCCTTGCTGGAGGACCGGCCGGTGGCTTCAAACAGCGCTTTATCGTTCAGTCCGAGCTTGAGCTCGGGCATTCCCGACAGAAAGCTCTTCATCTTGACGGCACCAATGATCTCCGAGTGCAGCACGGTGCCGTTGCTCGAGACGAGCAGGTTGAGCTTCTCCACCACGTCCAAGAAGATCTCGTTCTTGCGGTGCTTGATGCCCTCGCTGCGCCACGAGACAGCGTTCGTGAGCGCCGTGGGCGGCCGTGGAGCCGCCTCCAGGCGGTGGCCCTCCTGGGTGATGTACTCGCGCAGGATACGCGCCTCTGTGGTCTGCGGGTACCCGTGGTCCATGGTCTCGTCCAGCAGCTCAAAGATGATGACAAAGTTGTCTCGGATGCTCTCCTCCTCCAACTCTCCGAAATAGTCCCGGAACACTTGGCAGATCCGCGTGAGGTACATGAGCATGAGCGCCACGTTCGAGTTCACCTTGGTTACGGTCATCAGGTACAGGTTATTGTGCTGTGTACACATCATAGAGAGAGAGAGTAAGTATACAGTGTATACACATCTGCGCGGGACCAAATTATAGTCCCCATGCCTTGAGATACACGAATGTGTAGCCGTCCTCCGTGAAGACTGGGCGCTGCTCCGAGTCGTCCCTGTCCTGCACGTAGCGCGTGAACTTGGCCGATGCCGACATGGGGATGTCCCCGCGGTAGTTGCGCGAGATGATGACCTTGCCCTTGAGGTCGGTGATGAAGACAGCCGACAGCACCATGGCGGCAGGCAAACTGCGTTCTACTCGGTTCCCCTACGTGTGCGAGGCGTCTGGATTCTAGCCTCGACCCCGGCATATCCCAGAACCAAGGATCCCCGAAAGAGTGCCACTAATACCCCCGAAAGAGTACCACTGGTGTCACTCGCAACTGGGCCTTATACTCGAGAGTTGATGGCAGACAACGTCACCATCGGCGCGGCCGTGGCCGTGCGCAGCGTGCGCGACGCCGAGCAGGGCATCTACGAGTACCTAGAGGAGCAACACCCGGCGGTGCAGGCTCCGGAGCGCGCGCTGGCGCTGCCCGTGCGGCTCAGCGGCTGGCTGTGGCGTCGCGAAGGGCGCGGGATCTTCCGCCGCTACCGCCGCCGCTTCTGCGTGTTCAAGGCGCAGCAGGCGGCGTTGTTTGTGTTCTCGGACGACGACACAGTGAACGGCAAATTGCTGCGCCGCCTGGTGCTCACGCACGTGACGCTCACGAGTCGCGCGGACCGCAGCTTCGTGGCTCTGGGATACCTGCAGGACAAGGAGCTCCACAAGGAGGCGTCGGACTCGATGGCCCGGCGCGTGAGCAGCTTGCTGCTGCCTGGAGACAGTCAGCGGTTCTACATGCCCGAGGAAGAGCGCTTCAAGGCCGTGTCGGCCAAGGCCTGCAGCGTCTGGACGCACTGCTTCAAGTACCACATGAAGAGCTACGCACTGCGCAGAGCGGACGCAGAGGCGGTGGAGAACGACCCGGACTTTGTGTTTGAAGACGCTGCCAAGAACAAGCGACGCCATTCCCTGCCGGGTAGCAGCTTCCGCAGCGCTAGTGGGTTGTTTTCGGCCTCGCGGTCGAGAAGCAGGAGCAGAGGGAAGCTCGTGGTGGGGAAGAGAGACACCGAGGAAGGAAGAGACCGCGAGGCGCCGAGATCGGCACCGTCGATTCAATTCGACCAGGAGTATGGACCCCAGATGAGGATCACTGCCACGTACAGACCGACACCGGGGATAACAGAGGAACGGGCGGAGACGGAACTTTCACAGGCTCACCAACAGGAAGATGCAGAGCTGCAGGGGGAGGAGATGTCATTGTCAGACTTGCCCAGTATTTCGTCCATTTGGGAAGACGAAGAGCTGCTCTCGCATTGTATCGACTTTGATGTAATTGTCAAGGAAGAGAAGCTGGCTGCTGGCGCCTCTGGTGAAGTCTGGCGAGCAATGCACCGATCGCAGGAAGTGGTGGTCAAGAACTTGCGGGATGAAGTCATGGCAGCTACGAAATCGCAGACGTCGCCCAGTGCCAGCGAGGTCACTGCCGTCTTCCGATGCCGACGCGCGATTCTGGATTTCGTAGAAGAGATCCGCATCATGTCGCGGCTCGAGCATAACCGTATCGTAGAGTTTCGTGGTGTAGCGCTGAGTTCGGAGCGTGGTATGCTGCTGGTGATGGAGTATTTGCCTCGAGGCGACCTTCGGACATACCTCAACGCCGTCAAGCGCAAGGGAGACAGCTCATCAAGCTCGACAGGAGGCTCGAACGGTGGTCGTGAACAGTTTCAAAGCATTTGGACCTGGACAAAACACCAATGGCGCTTGGCCATTGACATCATCGAGGGGCTCGTGTATCTGCACTCGCTGAACCCGCCGTTAGTGCACGGTGATCTGAAGTCCGCTAACGTTTTGTTGCGCAGTAACCTTCGCGCCAAGCTGACAGACTTTGGTCTCTCGCGCTACCTTCCGTCTGCGGAGGGTGGTGACTATGACGAAGAAGGAGCTTCATCGTCACGAGCGACAGTTGGCCACGATGAGAATGCGAACACCAAGAGCAATGCATCTCGATGTGGCTCTCGCGCGCGTGGCACAGGACGGTGGATGGCGCCAGAGCTGCTGGTATCTGGGTCACAGACCTCCATGGCCTCGGACGTGTATGCCTTTGGAGTCGTGTTGTCGGAGATTGACACGTGCGAGCTGCCGTTCTACGAGCGCGAGAAGCTGGTGGCGCGGGCTCTGCCTCCGCGAGCAGGGGAAGGCAGCAGCGAAGACGGGGACTCGCGCTTGATGAACGAGAGCGCGCTGGTGCACCGGATCGTGACGGACGGCTGGAAGCCCTCGTTCCGCGTGACGTGCCCGGAGGTGATCAAGAAGCTCGCGCACGACTGCTTGCTGCCGGACCCGAGCGCGCGCCCCACCTCGCTGGCTGTGGCGCACCGGCTGCGCAAGGCGGCGACGAAGAGAGAGCGCCCCGAGGCGCTCGCCGCGCAGGCCAAGGCCACCACCTCGCTGCGTATCCGCTGAGCGCCTTGCGGCGCGATATATTTAACCCCCCATTCACCAATGTCAGAGGGTACGACAAGTCAGAAATCCAGAGGTGTCGGCTATTGTCGTTTTTCACAAAGTGTAAGATAGTGTAAAACACTAGCGAGGGGAGCTGGCCTTGCTCCCGAGGATTTCTTGCGGCGGTGTATTGATCAAAATCAATAGTGAGAGCAGCTGCCCAGTCCAGACATGGGGCAGCACTCTCAAGTCTAACCATTGCTGTCTAACCGTTGCTGGCCACGCGCATTGTCCTGCCGCATGCACACACTTCAGCATTGCTCTCATGAACCAGTGTCTGCATCCAATTCGACGGTGTTCTCGAAGGTGTTGTTGTTGGGTACGCCCCGAAGCTTCGCTGGCAGCGCTTCACTGGTTCAGCAAGCTCTCACTTTTCACTTCGCTCCGTCAAGTGCACTCGTCCAGTATCCAAGCTCCAGCGTCGCGCAAGCGCCGTCCTCTGCAGAGGCGAGGAGGAGGAGGAGGAAGAAGAAGAAGAAGAAGATCGCTGAAGGAGTCTCGACAGCCCGTTGTTCGCTACTGAAGAGCTACTCGTCACATCCAAAAATGTTTTTCTTGGCGGACCTCCCAACGCGGACGTAAGGCTCGAGGAGAATGCTGCGTCGGCTCGAGAGTTGTTGAACGGATGCCTCGCCACGCGACCTGCATGACGAGACTACGCACCGTCCAAGTTTGCTTCAAGACAAGACGTAAGCAGAAAAGCTTACTACACTACGGTAGTGTCGTCATGTGCCTATCTGGAGGTGGAGAGGGTTGCATGGTGATAGCATTACCCCTTTCGGACGCTGTAGGCTACGTACCTATAGGACGCCCTTCGGGGAATAATGGGTTAAGGTAGACGGGATGTGGACACAATGTGGGCATTGAAGTCCAGACCTTGGTGTCGGACACATAAGTTATTCCGGTATACCGGTATCCGTACGCTCGCTCGGAAAGCTCATGTGGCGCTGGTGTGGCGTACGCTCCCACCTTCATGTCGCAGTCACCACTAAATCGGGGTTCTAGGCCTCTAATTAGGAACGCACACTGGCCCATCCAAGATCGCTTCCATTCGTGGTTCTGCCGTCTCAAGCGCAAGAAGGCCCAAGACACAAGACTCTACCCGCAGGCATGGCGACCGAGGCGGAGCTGACGGCGCAGATCGCGGCCGCGGGCGACAAGGTGCGCGATCTGAAGGTGGCCAAGGCCGACGGGGTCAAGGAGGCTGTGGCGGAGCTACTGGCGCTCAAGACGCAGTTCAAGGAGGTCACGGGCAAAGACTTCGGCCCGCCGGCCAAGGCCAAGAAAGACAAGAAGCCCCAGCCCGAGCAGAAGGCCAAGGACCCCACCAAGAAGTCCAAGAAGGAGCTTAACAAGGAGCGCAAGAAAGCGCACAAGCACGCCGTCAAGGCCGGTGAGGCCGACGAATCCCCCGCCGCTGCCGCGGCCCACGCGACTCCCGCCACTCCCGCTGCAGCTGCTCCGGCGACCGCGTCCCCGGGCAAAAAGTCCCTGAAGAAGGCGGCTCACGCTGGCATCGAGTTGCCCGCCCCCACGGCCGAGGACGACGGCATCATCCTCTTCTCGAGCGCCGGCCAGCTTCCACGCGCCAGCTACGTCGTGGCCCAGCTCGTCCAATACGCCCCGGGCTTCCGTAATGTCGGCCGCGACGCGGCCAGCGCGGCCGTGGTGCCCACGCTCACGCTTGCGGACGGCCGCATCGTGTCGGGCGACTTTGCCGTCGCGCGCTACTTGGCCCGCACCAAGCCCGAGCTGGGCCTGTACGGCGTGGCCGCCAAAGACGCGGCCGCGTCGGAGGCCGCCCTACCGCCCTCGCAAATTGACGCGTGGCTGGATTTCGCGCTGACGCGTCTCGGTGCCGACATTGAGGACGACGGTGGTCTGCAGATCCTCAACCGCGTGCTCAAGACGCAGACGTTCGTTGTCGGCCACGCGCTGTCGCTCGCGGACATTGGCGTGTGGGCCAGTGTGGCCCCACTGCAGAAGAAGCTGGACCTGTCGCCATTCTCGAACGTGACCCGCTGGCTGGCGCACCTCGAGGCGCAGCAGACGCTCTTCGCTAAAGTTGACGGCTCACTGAAGGCTTTGAAGCCCATCAAGGCTCCCGCCCCGGCTGGAGCTACCAAGAAGGCGAAGGAATCGGGTAGCTGCCCGCCCCTGAAGGATGCTGTGGAGGGCCAGGTGGTGACGCGATTCCCCCCGGAGCCGTCTGGATATCTGCACATTGGCCACATTAAGGCCTGCATGCTGAACAACTACTACGCGCGTCACTACCACGGCAAGCTGATCCTTCGCTTCGATGACACGAACCCCAGCAAGGAGAAGGACGAGTTCGAGCAGAGCATTATCGCCGACCTGAAGCGCGTGGATGTTGTGCCGGACGTCGTGACCTACACGTCGGACTACTTCGACAAGATCGCGGACTTCGCCCGCCAGATGATCCGTGAGGGTAACGCCTACATGGACAACACGTCGCAGGAGCTGATGCGTGAGGAGCGCATGGAGGGTATCAACTCCAAGTGCCGCGATCAGACGCCGGAGCAGAATATGGCGCTGTTCGAGAAGATGCTGAAGAACGCCCCGGAAGCCCAGGGCTTCTGCATGCGCGGTAAGATCGACATGCAGGCCAAGAACAAGACGATGCGCGACCCTGTGTTCTTCCGCCTGAACCCGACGCCGCACCACCGCACCGGCACAAAATACCAAGCGTATCCGACGTACGATTTGGCGTGCCCTATCGTAGACTCCATCGAGGGTGTGACCCACGCCCTGCGTACAACGGAGTACAACGACCGCGACTTCCAGTACCAGTGGGTGCTCGAGACGCTTAGTCTGCGCAAGGTGATCATCCAGGGTTTTGCGCGTATGAACTTCGTGTACTCGGTGCTGTCGAAGCGTAAACTGCAGTGGTTCGTGGACAACGGTCACGTCGAGAGCTGGCGTGACCCACGTTTCCCGACGGTGCAGGGTGTGCTGCGTCGTGGTGTACAGGTGGATGCGCTGCGTGAGTTCATCCTGAGCCAGGGTGCTTCGCGTCGTATCACCGATATGGAATGGGACAAGTTCTGGACGCTCAACAAGCGCGTGCTGGATCCGATTGCCCCGCGTTACTTTGCGATTGCCGAGGAGTCGAAGGTGCCGCTTACGCTGACGAACGTGTCGAGTGAGGTGATCGGCATCCCAGTGGCCCGCCATCCGAAGGACCCGTCGATGGGTAACAAGATGGTGCGCTTCAGCAACAAGCTGCTGCTCGAGCGCGATGATGTGGCCAACTTCGTGGAGGGCGAGGAGGTAACTCTCATGCGCCACGGCAACATTATCGTCAAGAAGGTGAACAAGGCCGCTGACGGCACCATTACGAGCGTCGAGGCCGAGAACCACCCGGAGGGCGACTTCAAGAAGACGAAGCTCAAGGTGACGTGGCTGGCCGACGTGCCGGACCTCGTGCCGCTGACGCTGGTGGAGTTCGACCACCTGCTGAACAAGCCCAAGCTCGAGGAGGGCGACGACTTCCAGGACTTCCTGACGGAGACCACGCGCGCCGAGATGCACGCGCTGGGCGACCACGAGCTGCGCAACATGAAGGAGGGCCAGGTCGTGCAACTAGAGCGTCGCGGCTACTTCCGCGTGGACGTGCCGTACGTCTCCGAGGACAAGCCGATCGTCATGTTCATGGTGCCCGACGGCAAGGTCAAGGCCATGTCCACGCTGTCGACCAAGCTTGCCCACCGGTAATTAGTTAGAGACGGCGAGGCGTTTACCCAGCATTGCAGTGCGTTGATGGTAGTTCACTTTGTCCCCACGAATCATTCGAAACCGCGCGTGGTTCTTGGCATTTAGACTTTGCTACACTGTGCTGTACCGTCATCGCTTGCTGCAGGCCATTGTCATGAAATTCTCAGCCCTGTTTACGCAAATCTTATGCACCACGTCACGACCTCCGGCCTGGATAAAGCAAGAAGGCGTGTGCCTCTGCGGCCTCTGCGACGGTAGCGCCGACAAGCTCCAACCGCCACCTCACTCAAAGAAACGCCATGAGCGCCCACTTGCTGCTGCTTCGGTACGTCACTGCCCAAGGTCCGGGCGTGCAACTATCGCAACTAATCCCTTCTTCTCCCCCCCTCATGCTCTGCAGGTCCTCAAGTCGTCGCCGAGCGCTGACGCCGCTGTACGCCGCGGCTAACTGTTATGGAGTCATCCGCGACATCCGCCAGCGCCGTGTGGTTCTTTTGAGCCCCTTGGCCCGACGAGAGCTGCACGCGTTGCACCGCGCGGGCGGTTCGAAGGTCGCGATGCTCCCGGAGCTTAAGCTGTACAATACAGCTTACCGATGGCACGGTCACAGCCACGGAATGCTGGACGAGGAGGAGGAGACGGCCGAGGAGAGGGCGCTGCGGCTAAAACTGTCTGCGGAGGATGTGAAGGCTGCAGACCGCATCACGTGGGTCGGCGTGTGGCTCAACGTTGTGCTCAGCGGCCTCAAGGGCGCCGCCGGCGTGGCCTTCCACTCGTCGGGACTGTTAGCCGACGCCGCTCACTCGATGAGTGACCTGGTGAGTGACTTTGTGACGCTCGTGTCGCTCAAGTACTGCGCGCGGCCGCCGGACGAGCTGCAGCCGTACGGCTACGGCAAGTACGAGACCATGGGCGCGCTGTCGGTGTCACTGCTGCTAGTCGGAGGGTCGCTGGGCATCATGGCCCACTCGCTGGACACACTGCTGGTGCTCATGGAGCCGGTTTCGGCGCTGGACCCCAAGGAAGTGGTGGAGCTGGTGGAGCACATGGACCCGGAGGCGTTGGAGGCCGTCGAGACGCTGGCCAAGGCGGCGCACAAGCACGCGCACGGCATGGTCATGCACCCCGCGGCGTTGGGCATCGCCGCGCTATCTGTGGCGGCCAAGGAGGCGCTGTACCGCACCACCATAAGCATTGGCCAACGGGTGCACTCGAGCGTGCTGATCGCGAACGCGTGGCACCACCGCAGTGACGCCGTGACGAGCGTCGTGGCCATGAGCGGCATCGGGCTCAGCCTCGCGGGCTTCCCGCTGTTCGACCCGCTGGCGGGTATTGCGGTGGGGGGGATCATCTTGAAAATGGGCGCGGAGATCGGCTGGGACTCGGTCAAGGAGCTGTGCGACGCCAAGCTGCCCGACTCGACCGTCCGAAGTCTGGACAAGGCCGTCGCCGCCGTGGTTGGAAATAGTAACGGGGAAGTGCTTGAAGTTCGCCAACTGCGGAGCCGCAGGGTCGGGCGGCACATCCATGTGGATCTCACCTTGGTGGTCGACGACGCGTCGCCCGTGCACCGAGCAGTCGAGTGGAAGCAGAAGGTCAAGGGCGCGATCAAGCACCAGGTGCCCCGCGTGAAGGACGTGGTGGTGGAGATCGCCTCGCCCGAGCAGTTGGCGGCGGCGGCAGCAGCAGACGCGAAGTCAGACGAAGCCTCCCACCACCACCATTTGTAATTGTTAGACTCGCAACCTGCAACCTAATACTACAAAGAACGCTTGCGGTTTGCAGCGTGCAAAACTGAATACGATGCAAAATAGCGGTCTACGCGTGCAAACGAGCGAAGGTTGCTTTGGTTCGTTCTCACTGCCTGCTGTACGTTAGGATCTAAAGTGCCACGCAGACCTCATCTCGCAACAATTCCTTGTTTCGCTAGGGAATCCATCCGAAGTGCACCGAAGCAGAACGGGTAGAGCAATTTTACAGTTGTACAAGGAGCTGACGAACTGGGAGTCACACCTAGTGGTATTGCAACCGCCCCGAAACTGCACACACCATTATACATGTAGCACGCATGGACCCATACGCATGAGCATTTGCTGCGGCTGCCCCGCGCAGGTGAACTCGCTTCACGCGTGCAGAAACCACTCGGAATAGTCGTCGGCGTCGAGCCATGTTGCTTCCTGTTTTCTGCACTACGACGCGGTCGGCCGCAACTGTGCGGACGGACCCGCCTTCCTGCGCAGCTCGAAGTTATTGGGGCTATTTGCGGCAACCGTGTTGCAGCCAGGTGATGATAGCACTCGTACCGTTGGGAGTCCTCCCTCTTCAAGCTGCACTCCGACAACCACGTCCTACAACCGGCCACAACCTGCAAATTGCCGGGCTCGTCGGAAAACCAGTCTCGAGCCCGACCCGAGCGCCTGTCCAGGTTGTCCCACGACCCACCCGCAACGGAACGTCTCCTTCGGCCCGTCTCCGTTCGCGGATCTCATCCGGCAGCCGCCCACACAGTCGCCATAACTCAACCAGGAGGCGAGAGGCCATGACAACTGCGCTGCCGGCGTGCGAAGGTGTCTTTATGCGCGCGCTCTGCCCGCACCCTCAGCTCTTCGAGGAAGAGTACAAGCGGTGAGTGTATAGTCCTTCGGTCGGTGACGGCCCGAAATACTAAAGGGGGCGTCGTTGACTCTGCAAACGCCGTGATCGGCGGCCGCAATCACCTTGGAAGTGTTTGCATTCGCGTGTCTGACCTGTGGTTTGTTGGCATTCATGTATTCGACCGATTGTCGGTCGTAGGAGCAACCGGAACCGCGGCACCAAGGTCCGTGCTGTGCATCCTGGTGTCTACGTACAGTGTGGACGAATCTTTCCCTCATCCATTCCTCATCTTTTTTTCTCTATTGTTGCTGCTGCTGCTTACTTGAATGCAACCAACGTTAGATCTTGCGGTGCGTTCATTCGAACACACCACCAATTGAATAAGACGTCGAGGCAGGTCTGACACATCACTGCTTGCTGCTGCGTTAGGTGCTTCCCTCACTGCTGTCCGCACCACGTGGACAGAAGTTACTGCGGGTCGTCGCTTGAAGTCGTATTGCGTTTCGACCCCGAGTCGGATGTCTCCCAAGATGTCTCCCAAGATGTCGCCCAAGCGAACCGAGGTCCTGACGTGCCGTTCGACGTCGCCAACGTGTTTGTGTTTGCCCGCTTTGAAACTGTGGATAATGCCAAGCCTTCTGCTGGCGCTTACTCCCTGCACTACCTGCGCAGTGTCTCCCAGAGCGAGTTGAGTCCGGAAGCTTCCTGGATCGAGGGTGTACGGCAGACAGCGGCGGATAGACAGCAGCACTCGCAGCAACTGCATGGCCGTCAGCCACCTTCGCGACCACCAAGTTCTACGACAGATTCAGCAACATTCGTGCTCAATGGTCAAGCATTCGCCAAGTGGTACTACCACTGGGGAAGCGGAGCTAACAAGGTGCAGCGCGCTACGAAGCACGCGCTCAAAGCTTACGTTTTCTACCAGCAGGAAGCACAAACACCAGGCCCCGTTCAAATGACAAGTTCACAGCAGGTGGAAGAAACCGAGTCTACGGCCCGACAGGAGCCAGCACGAGATGGAACACTCGAGTTGCTCTGTATAGTGACATCTCCGCCGTTTACGGTAGTCTCGTATCGTCGCGCACCGCTAGATGTGTCTGCTGCATTCCCCGGTAGTCCTGATGCTCTGGGAATTGATGCAACGACATCGTTAATGCCACACTACGCGACGGATACAGGTCACCCTGGAGACTCGAGACTGCACCGACTTGTGCAAAACCAAATCTCCAGAGCGTTTCAAGAGTACAATGAGCAGCGCCAGCAGGATCCCCATGGCCCTTCGGACAATTCTTTTACCTCACACAGAGCCTTGGATGGGTCAAATGAAAGCCAACGCGTCAACGATGAACGAAACCAGTTCGACCGGTATCGGCAACTGCAGGAGCGCGAAGGTCTTCGGTTCAGGCTTCTCACGCCTGAAGATGCTGCACTCTCTGGATCTTCACCCCGAGAGCCGCGACTGGTGTTCGACAGGACGAGGCAGAGAGACGACCACCAAGTTGGTGACCAACAGCATTGGCGTGACACTGACAGGACCAAAGAAGAGGACTTTGTGGAGGACTACGAGGAAGACGAAGAAGCTGTTCCGCAGCCACTCACGACACAATCCTGGCTAGCGCAGAGTGCGTCCCCTTACGAAGTGAAACCTGCTGGGCCGATAGAAATGCCTCCGTCGGCAACAGACCCAACTAGACAGACCGAACGGACCGCAAAGGTGACTTTGCTACGGTTGAAACAGCAGCAGCAGCAATGTGACATTCACCTGCGTGAGGTGCAGCAGCTCACGGACCTCTCAATCATCCACTTTTTCGTATCCCGCATTACCACCAACAGTGCCAGAGGTTTAGCAAACCTAGAAGTAGTTTTCACAATTGCGATTTCACAGCAGTGGCGCTTTGCGTCGGGTGGGGCGACACATCTCGCACGTTTGTTGCTGACGATTGCGGAGGGAAAGCGTGGAGGCAATCCGCGTACAATGGAACGGTTGGACGGGAAGCGCGAAGAGCTGATGCTTATACTGGGCGAAATATGTGTTTGGGCCTTCTCACCTGATAACGTGGAGTTGATGCAGAGCTTGCTGACTGCGTGCTACCCACTGCTACTTGAAAACATGAAACCTGGTGGATCTGGTGGCTGTGATGACGATGGAAGTCAACTCCGCACGGCCTTTTTGGACTGTGTTACACGCTGCTGGAGTGCGTTAGACATATTTCTGCAATCCCCACGGGCGACCCAAACGAAGATTCGCAGCGTGCGTGAGCTGAGCGATGCTGTACTTGGCGTCGTGTACAGTGATCCAGCGCTCGAAGAGCTACGTTCTGGGCTGAGAGATATGCTCCAACGGCCCACTATCGTGCTGGAAGACAGCAAAGAAAACTGTTCTGCAGGTTCAGGTGCTTACGGGTCAGTCACTCCACGTTGCAACCTGGTGGGCTGGCGGGGCTTTGTGGCCCAAGTGCGCGAAGGATACTTGGTGCGCCTGCAGAGTTCTTCATCGATATCATCAACACTAAAATTACTTACAGGGATGTGTGCGGTGTTGTAGAGAGACCAGTACTCTGGTCGGGGTCTCCCATGGAGCCCAAGACTGGGGATAAGTGCGCGGCCAAACCGGTGGGCGGCAGACTGGCTGCTGCAGCCAAGCAGTTTGTCGGCCATCCCTCACACGGACAGTCCGCGACGCACTACTCGGGAATCGCATGGGCCTTCCATGTGGACTTCGTGTCTAGCGCTATCTCAATTGTTGCACCTGAAGATTGCAGCCGTGGGAGATCCATTGCACACCCTTTATGTGCGTAGCAAACTTAGGGATATCCAACGTTCATTTGTCGGTACTAACTCGCCGTTTGATGCAGGTGCAAGCAGTGCCGTCGGTGCTTTTTCAAGACAATGCGTGGCTGCGACTCATTTGCGACGGCCGTGTGCGAGTAGCTCCTGTAGCCCCCAACGGCTTGACGAGTTTAATGGGCAGCGCATTCTGCGGCTTCGGGGGCGACTATGTGGCGTACCGTTTGGAGCCGCAGAGCAGCAATGACGTAGCTGTCAGCGGCAAACGAGCAGCCGATAACTACCTCATTTGCCTAGAGTTCTATTGGTGGCCGCTAGGAAAAACGCAGCACGGCGAGGTGCAGAGTCGGCTCGTGGCGTTCCGAAGTGTGGTGACGCTAAAGGCGGCAACCAGTGGGGCCTCAATGGAAGCACAGATGGAGTTGGAGCGCGGCTTCGTCGAGTACGAGGCGGCGGAAATGCCCGAGCTGGAGTTGTGGGCACCTACCGAGCGTGTGCAGGCCGTGGCGAGCTGGCAGCCGTGGCTCTCGATCGAGGGCGTGTACGCGCGAAAGTAACAATAATTGTCTATGTGAGACGGTACTAGTCCTCGAAATTGTCCACCTGTCAAGCCCAGCACCAGTGAATGAGTTTGCAGTCGATGGACTCACCACCAGAATACTAGCGGACGTTGTTGAACGCTGTAAGACTCCGTGGTGGTGTGCAGGATGCTATTGCCAGTGTTGCAATTAGCAATACCTAAAGTCGAAGCGACGATAGATCATTTTATACTACGAATTCTATTACTATTAAAATAGTACTAAGTAATAGTCATTGGCAGCAAGAGGCAAAGCTGCCGCGTTGATTTGACGTAGAACAGAGTCGAAGCCAACAGAATGGCCATGACAGACCTGCAACACTTTAGCTCTGCGCGTGGGGACTACGACTTGATTTGTTGGCATCGAGCACCGAATTTAGACTTTTTCACGGAGCAAATTTGAAATCCGTACAGCAACAGGTTCCTTTAAAGTGGAATCTCAATAGTACAAATATTCCCAGTAAAACGATTTACACAGTTTTTTCTGGCTTCCGTTTGAAAGATGTTCACATCATGTTTTACAGGGTATATAAGGTAAGGTTGTCTTAGTCGCGTCAAATGACGGTATCCGAATTCCTGCAGCTTCGACGTGTCTTTTGCACCTCGCACTCGCCGCCGTTCATCCATCGCCTGATTGTCCAGCTCCATGAGCGCCCCGTCCGGCGCAACAGCTCCCGTGCCGCTCCAGTCCGCGCCCGTGCCGCTGCAGGCGCCGCTCGCGCAAGTCGCTCCCAGCAGCAGCAGCGCGCGGACGCTCGAGCAACTTTTGCAGCACTTTGTGCGCGTGTACGAGGAGCGGCTGCTCGTGGACATCGCCGCCAATTTGTACCGCGAGTTCGCGCGCGGCGGCGGCATCCAGCGCGACGACATTGGCAAACTGCTGTCGCATTTTCCGCCAAAGGTGGTCGAGGGCGTGTTCGCGCGCTACGACCAGGCCGGGCGCGGCGTGGTGGACGCAAGAGCGTTTTTGGCGCTCGTGCGCTACCTCAACTTCGGCAACGGCTTCTGCGACGCGTGCTTCGCACCTATTGGCGAGCATGAGCGCGGCTTCATGTGCTTGGAATGCAGGGCCGGGGGCTACATCCTCTGCGCCAGGTGCTACCCGAGAGGCGTGAGCGGTGAAGTGCACTCGCCCACTCACCGGTTCGTGCCGGCCCAGGAGATGCTCGAGATGCTGGCGCCCCCGCCTGAAGACCGCGACCAGCTGCCTAATGGCGTGGGCGTGTTCCTGCGCACGCACATCGCCACGCTCTTCGCACAAATGGACGCGGACCGAGACGGCCGCATCTCGCAAGTCGAGTTTCGCGCCTTCCAGAGAGCTCAGGGCTGCGCCGACAGCTACGTGGACTTTTTGTTGAGCTTTGGTAGTAGTCCGGATGGACTCATCTCGAAGAAGGAGCTGCTGTACCTCGTGACAGGGCAAAAGATGACTCGTCAGTGCGACGAGTGCGGCGCGCTCAAGTTCGTGGGCCAGGATCAGATCCTCTCGTGCACCGCCTGCATCTCCGACTATGACATTTGTGACGCGTGCTTCCAGAGCGGCCGGTGCCAGCACGAGCACGCCAACTTTCGCATGGCTGAGCCATTCCAGTTACGCTTTGCCGGACTCTACTATCGCTACTCACACGATGACCTGTGGCTCCTCTCCGTTGGGAGTTATGACCTCTGGGCACCGTACGAGCCCTTCCTCGGCGAGCAGCTGCGCGTGTACGCTCGACTGGGTCCGCCTCAGCCGTACGGCCACTACATTCTGCCCAAGTTCACACAGCCGCAGTCGGCAGCTTTCTTTGAGCGGCACTACGGCGCTGCGTTCTCGGCCAACAACGCGGCTACCAATGGGCAGCAGCAAACAAACAATCGGGACGCGTTCAACGCGGGCCTCGACATTTTCAACGAGCAGATTCCGGACTTCACTCAGGACTCGACGCCGGCTCCGCAGCCACCGTTCGACTGGGCCGGCGCCACCGGCGAAGTGCTTTCGTGGTTTTACTAGATGAAGATACGGCGGACCTGAGACCTCCGATTCAAGACGCTTCGCCGAGGACGTGGACGTACCGGAGCTCGAGACGCGCCAGTCCGGAAGATATGTGCATATCCCCCCCCCCATGCAGTCAGCTTCAGTTATAATACATGGATCTAGTTAGTGGTGGAATATCGTCACCGATACCAAAAGCTTTTTGCATGCTGCAATGGCAATGCGGTGATTTTCGGTGAATGCCTGAGACAGAGTGCTACAGGATTGGTTCGGCTTCAACATGCAGACGAATCGAGGACGAAGGACACGTGACGACCGCGGATTAACCTTTTGAGAGATTCAGACTTGTCTATTACGCCATTATCAGTGGTTGCAGGATGTCTGGTATGTCTTGAGCCTGGTTAGCAACGCCGGTTCCTCGTGTGAGTCCGGTGGTTGTACGGGGCGTGCCGCCTTTCGCGACTTCTCTCTTGGTGTCCTAGCTAGATGCTGCTGCATCAATAGCAGCCGTGTTCCTTGGATCTTCGTATCTGCTCTTCGACGTTCCCGTTTTGCGATCGCTCGAATTTGCCTCATGCTGGATTTCCAAAATGTCCTCACACTACCATCGATGGTTACCTCCTCATTCTTGAATACGACTTGGTTGCGTTGGATCCATAGCGTTGTAATGCATACGCTGCACAACACTCGCCATAGTCGGTTCCAGACCCCCTCATATTGGTCTGCTGCATCCGGGTCGATCTTCTGGATCGCTGTTCGTATCACCGTTGATACGGCGGATTAACCTTTTGCCAGCATGACGTACTTTCGGCGTCACACACACACAAGAAACACTGCGGCTGCCAGGAGAAACCGGTGGGCTGAGCAACAATCGGCGACGGCGTGTATCCTGCGACAGCCAAAGCAAGGGCCGGCGGCAGCTGGTGGTTGGATACACCGACGCCGACATTCTCAAGCTTTGCCTGCAGGAACCCTTCTCGAAGCTCGAACGCTATTCGAACACCGCACAAATGGCTCCGAAAGCGGATCAGTGTGTGTGAGTGGGGGGGGGGGGGGGGGGTAGATGTCTGTCTGCCCTTTGTGGCAGGCAGGGCTTGAATTAGCATGCCAGCAGGCAACGGGCACTTCGGCGTTTAACGTAAGTCGCATGACCAGCAGAGCTCCGTTGACGTCGAGAGGTTTCAGGCGCTTCTCGATGGATCCGATCCGGCCATCTCTGGCACGTGAGGTATCCAAGGGATTCATGCAGCAGCGCCCGTCGCCGGCACTCACCGCCCGTCGCCAGCATTTTGCTCCTTCCTCGCCGAGTGCGCAGCGTTTTTTGCGGTGATTTCTGGCTGATTTTCACAGTTGCCGAGCTCTCACATGGCTTGTGGCGTGATGCTTGGAGGGTGAGTGGGCAGAGGCACCGCGGTATGCGGTGCATGCATCTCATGATGCAAATGAGGCCCGACGAGATGCGATGGTCCATCGTCGGGTGGATTTCCTGGCGAAATGGCTGTCGTGGACACATCGTGGATTTGTGCAGTGGCACGATTACGCGGTCGTTGTCCATGCGAAGCCAGAATCTGACCGCGAACCCCCCGCCAACTATGCGATGGAGGCCGTGGCCATGAACACCAGCGCTTAAAATGCTTTGCGGTGCTGTTGGTGCTGCATCTTGGACGCCTTTGCCAAAAGCATTCACTTCAACTTGTCCCGCAATCGCCGAGTTCAGAGCGGCATACTGAACGCCAGTATGCGAAATTAGTCGAGTTTAGAACATCCCCATCCGTCGATCGAATCGCGCGGCTGTCCGTCTTGCTTTAACTATGGCGGCGCGAACGTATCTCCAGGACGATAACTGCCAGCGACAGCGGATGTGGGCAAGCCCGGCTTTGAATGACAAGCAAGCGCTTCTTTTTGCTGCGGGTCTCATTGTCGGCGGGCTTACGGCGAGGGCGGAAACAAAGGGAAGAAATACGCGTTTGCACCACGCAGAAAAGTGGCAAGCACAACTTTGGGCTCTCGCTGCTTGAAACCTGATTAAGTCGTTCTTCCAGCCCTTTTTATTCTATATCGAAGAAAAAAGGGAGATACAATATTGAAGGAAGTAAACAACAGTTTACTGTCGAATTGTCTAATCTATATTGAGAGGGTATACGTAAAAGGAAATATCGAGCCCCAATTTACGGATACATACCTCCCGAAACCACGGTATTTTGGGTCGTGCGACACTGTTTACTCCTCGTCCTGTGGCAGAATACAGTTCGTTGGGCCCGCCCGTCAGTTCCAAAAGTAACTTGCAGCGCTCAGAGCACCAGGAGTGTGTGTCTTAGACAACGAGAGCTCTTGACTGAGCAATACTGGCCCCTCACAGCCAGGTTTACGCCACTTAGCGTCGTGGCGACGCCATGCCGAACGTCGAGGCCGAGGAGCTGCCGCTTCTCCAGAGTCAGCGACGCCCGCCACTCCCCAAGAGCGACCGTAAGTCTCGCCTCCTTCCGTTCCGTCCTTTAGCCGATCCCTTCTTAACCTGTCCCTGTGTGCTCTTCACGTGTCCCTGTGACTGCTTAACCAGTACCCACCACCACCGACATGGACGAGTACATTTGCTACGGCGACCGCGTAGCCTTCCTGTGCGAGGGCCAGCTACTAGCCCTCACGCACAAGTTTAACCTGACGTACCAGCAGATGGCGCTGCTGGCGGCCTCCACGCTCGCCACGGGCGGCCTCATGGGCCTCGCGGGCTTCTTCGTGTGGCGCAAGGGCCTCTTCCGCAAACGCTACGCCGCGCTCTTCGGCAACGACATCTACAACGAGGACGACTTGCTCGAGTCCGAGTCATTGGAGCGCGTCCCTCTGCTGGGCGGCGACAAAGCTTCAGCCACGGCCAGCCGTGTCACGACCACGAGCGGTGTGGCCGGAGAGCCAGGCTCCCCCATGGGGCAGCCCAAGGCCTCGCATGGGTCCGTGGCCTTCCGCCTCTTTGAGTTCGACCCCAAGAAGCAGCAGCTCGTGTTCTCCAGTGTGGGACTGCCTATTAAGTTCGGCACCCCGCTGGTCGTGGTGCACGCGGAGACAGGCCGTGCCATCAGGTACTTAAGTCACAGAGGCGCCGTGACGATCAGCAAGCCGCCCGTGAACTTGGCCTTCCACCGTCAAGTGCGCGCGAGTCTGTTCGCCATGGAGGAGTCGGCCGTGCACCTGAATTCCATCAAGAGAGCGAGGCCCCAGTCGCTTACGACGGCGCTGACCACCGCTAGTGACGCTAGCAACGTTAATAATGGTGACGCGTTGAGAGCCACGGTGGCGGACCCCACGAGGGCCCCGGAAGAGGAAGAACAGCGCGCGATGGTCCCATACGACCAGGATTTCTTGGTGGAGTTGGCGGATCAGAGCCAGGAGCAGACACCCAGTCAGCGTCAAATGCAGGTGCTCACGAGCTACCCGCGAGGCAAGAAGCTGTCGAACCTCACAAATGCCCAGTCCAAGCAGCGCCCACGAAGTCGCAAACAGCAGCAGTCCTCGCGGATGATGCACTATAGTGCCCAGCGACGCAGCTTGGACGTGACGAGTTCGTCTGCCGCGGCGTTCCGAGCTGCTATCGATGACCCACGAGCACGACAGCCAGCATTTTCCAATGGAGACGATCCTACTGGAGCGACTGTCGTCAGCATCGCTGACACTCCACACGCGTCGTCTGGTCGCGGTCGTCGTCGTGCTTCGAGCTCGTCGGCATCGGCGATTCAGGGCTCGGGATCGAATGCATTCTACCGGTCTA
Source organism: Phytophthora ramorum (assembly GCF_020800215.1). NCBI lineage: Eukaryota > Oomycota > Peronosporomycetes > Peronosporales > Peronosporaceae > Phytophthora > Phytophthora ramorum. Next base: position 264,318 of record NW_027150662.1, on the reverse strand, counting down.
TCTCGGAGTCGTACATGAACATGGTCTCCGACATCACAGATTCCCTCCAGCAGCAACGTGGCCGTCAGCGCGACCGTCAGGAGTTGCGCCGCCGCCAGAAGCAACTCATGAAGGACTTGCCCAATATGTCATTTAACAACCCATTGGGCAAGTACTACGTGGCGACAGTGGAGCCCGTCCGGCATCAGATGAGCGGCAGTAACTACCGTCAACCAGTGTCCCCAAGCGACGAGTATCTGCGCTGGGGACAGCCCATGTCACTAATGGCCAAGTTTAATGGTCGTTCCTGTGGCATTCGTCCGCGCGAGTACTACAAAGACAGCGATCTATACTTGACGACGGAGGCAACGCCAACCACGATGGTGCCGTTGCGTGAAGACGGCGATCTCAAATGCATGGCCAAGGAGTCAACGAGGTATTTGGCGCACTTGGAAAAACGCCAAGTGAATCTAAGCGTGGGTACGTACAATGTCTGGATGATGCCGCGCAAGGTGAGCGCGTTTACGAGCTGTTCTCCCAAGAAGAACACTCGTGCGCGATTGATCGGCGATCTGTTGCCTCCATGTGACATCTGGGTCTTGACGGAGTGCTTCGACTATCGTGCGCGCGATATCTTGCTGGACAAGATGTCGGAGGCGGGCTACTTCTTCTTCTCGCCTACGGTGGGGCACAAGCGGATGAACAAGTCAAACATGCGCAAGCTGCTGAACGGTGGTGTGCTGCTAGCCAGCAAATACCCGATTCTTAGCGTTCGTGTGAAGCTGTTCGAAGGTGCCTGTGCCGGTGCTGACAAGCTGGCGGACAAAGGTGTGCTGTACTGCAAGATTTTGAAAGACGGTCTATTGGTGCACGTGTTCTCGACGCACCTGCAAGCATGGAACGACCCACTGTCACGGACCATGCGTAAAATGCAAATGGATATGGTCGCCAACTTCATGCGCGCCATGGATATTGACGAGGTGAACGATACCGTGCTTTTCGTGGGCGACTTGAACGTTAACTACTGGCTGAACAAGACAAACCAGGAGTACGACGAAATGCTGAACATCTTCGAAGCCAAGGATCCGTCTGTTGTGCGTCCGAGGAAGCTCGGAAATGCCTCGGACTCTGATAAGAAGGAGTCGGCGGCGGAGTTCAAGCACTTGCGCAAGTACAGTTTCGACCCGCGCGTGAACGCCTTGGCTGCGGACGGCTTAAGCACGGACGGCAGTCTGGAATTGTTGGACTACATTCTTTATTCGCGGACGCATCGTCAGCCGAAGACCGCAACGAGTTGGGTCCAGCCACTGACGACGGTGTCGCCATGGAAGTGGCGCAACCAATCGCAGTACAATCTGTCGGACCACTTCCCAGTCGTGAGCGAGTTCACCTTCGAGATGTAAATCCAGAAGTGGATGGGGGCTGTGGTCCAGCTGTGGATGGATGCACTGATCGAGAGTGCGTCCATTTGCAAAAGAGTGGTCGTGGGGCGTGCCCTGGTAGCCCTAGGACGTGAGTGTTATTTGCTTGTCGTGTATTTTTGCTATTCTATCGCAAGTACATTAGCGATGCATATGGGAATTGAAAATAATTTTGCACGATTCGAGGCAACGCTGTGTGGTTTCCTTTGCTGTCTTGGTAAGCTGCGCACTGCTGGCTGTCGCTGTTGCAGCGGTTGAGCCATACGTTGAAGTTGTTTCCCCATCACGTTTCCTCTTCGCCAACTTCCGCGATGTAATTTGTCCAACCCACGCTTGAAAGGCAATTTTTTGCGACCGTGATACGAATGCAGCTTGCGAGTTGGATAGGATCGATCGACGCGCGTGTCCGGAGGCTATGGCATGCTTGTATATGTAGTAGATTGCTGAGGTTGCAACTTTTACCAACCTCTTCATACTTCTACCTATTTTCCGTGTGCCGAACTCGTTGTCTTCACACTGGCCTCGTGTGCCTTGGGCAGCGACTGCTCTTTGCAGGTGCAGAGCGCCAAACTGGAAAGTGACTTCGCACCGACAATGCCATGGACTGCAAGGAGCTGTTGACTGCCACCAATCGGATTTTCCATCGTCCGCTCCTCTTCCGCTCTCTCTACACACTTCGCGAAGCTTTGCAGGTTGTGCCCTTCCGGAAAGTGATTGCGCCTGAGGTGAAGATCGACAAGGCTGACGAGCGTTTTATGAGCGAGCGCTCGACAGCCTTTCCAGCAGATTTTCATGGCAAGGGCGGACCAAAGCGGCTGGACTGTCCACACGATCCGCTCTGCGCCCTGCGGCGTGTCAGGCAGCACTGCACGCGTCCGATGCGACCACATTTGCCATGACCCCATCCAAACTTATGCGGGTTTTTTCCTCTCGCGCTTTATGACAAGCATTATAAGCGCGTCGGATACGTCCGGCGGCTTTGGGGCGCGCGGGTTGCGCCCGTCAAGAGTGTCCATGCTCTGGAGGTGTAAGTAAGGCCCGCTTGACCTCGTTGCAGCATAGAGACGATTCGTAGTCGGAGGCGGGCGCGCCCAAACCAGTTTTTTCCCTGGGTAAACACAGGATGAGCTTTTGTCAGTGACATTGCCGACCACGAGCTTGGGGGCTTAACGCTGACCTCAAGGGCATTACACGCCGAATTTTATTCAAGTGCTCTGGAGAGTCAAGTGCGCCACACGGGCTGAGTCAGGTGAACTCCACCGCAACTTGAGGTGCCATGGAGCAGCCCGTTTTGAGAGTCCGCTTCTAGAAGGCGGAGCACAACTCCATGAGCACACGTCTGGTCAACGTTGGGGCTTCCGAGCCGGGGTCGATTTTCGCCAGCAGACCAACAGACAGTCTCCCAACCCACCAGATGCCTTCGAGTCAATCACTACGGTCGCATGGTAAGGCAACAAGTCAACCATACCGGCGAGCATCCGATGCGGGCCAACCTGCACGCCCAACTTGGAGACCGAACTCGCCAGTTTGGGGGGATAAATACAGTGAGAAACACTCCGTGTTGTCAAGAACCTTTCATACAAAGTGTGGGACGTTATGATATTTATAATTGAGTTGGAATACCAGTGTCTCTCTGCTTGTAGATACCTCCAGCAACAAATTCTCATAACCGGTTAGAGGTTCTCTGTGTTGAGTACTCGTCGCATCGTGCAGTGCGATGGGGCGTTGGCGCGTTGATAGCAGTGGGGCTGTGCGGAATTTTTGGTGCATAGTGCGGATCAGGTTACGGGTGTGGTCGTCCCATCAAAAAGCAGCTCCGCTGGACCTCTGCCTTGGTCACAATCGAAAACGCCACGCTGCGCGCATTGAGAACGACCGCAGTCGCGTCGAAATCAAGGCCGCACGGGACGCAGCAGCACTTGCAGGCCGTTTCTCCGCCAAAAACAGCAACAGGTAGACCCGCGTTTAGGTGGAGCAGCAATGAGCAGCTCGCCGTCACTCCGTCGTTCGCGGGTGGAGCGGGCCAGCAGTCTCGACCTGCCTGGCGGTCCGTCACTCTTCCGCCGCTTCAAGAACAGCAAGACGCCGGCCACCGAGTCGCTCGCAGCTTCGCAGCCGCCGCCGCGGCATTCACACCGTCGGATTCTCTCGAGAGACCGCAGACGCCCCATGGTGATCTACTACGCGCACAATTCGTCGACAGTCTCCGATGTCGACGAGTCGTCGACTGTTCGCAGTCTCGATGCTACTGTGTTCACAGATGGCGAGATGTCCGAGGACGACCAGGTGGACGACCGGTTCGACATCGACCCCAAGGTCCCGGACTTTGCAGCGAGTATGGGCCCCAGAGACACCATGTCGCGCAGTCGCGGACCGGGTCGCGCCTTCATGCGTATGTCCCAGACTTTCAACCGCTCGTCCGAGAGGTTGGACACGAGTGGCGACAGCCGCAGAGATCACCGCCGCGCAGCGCGGCAAAGTGTCAAGTATGACGTGGCGTGGCGAGAGGACGACGAGAGCGCGTGCTGTCAGGTGTGTTTTGCCATGTTCACGAAATTGTCGCGTCGGCGGCACCACTGCCGAGTGTGCGGCGAGTTGGTGTGCGGCGCGTGCTCGCAGGACCAAGTAGCGCTGACCGCCAAGTTCACGACGCCGCGGCGCGCGTGCGTGGCCTGTTGCAGCCTGCTGCAGGCCATGGCTCGCTCGGGGGACGACCGCGTCAAGGTGGTCGAGCCGGACGTTGCTCCCGCGGCTCCGACCAAGCGACACACGCGCGGCCAATCAGCACCCGCGCCGACGACAACTTCAACTACGTGCCACTCGCCCAGCAGCGCAGCGATGCCCGCGCCCGCGGCAACGCCCCGCTTCCGTGACCGACTCACGGAAGTGCGTCGCGTTATGGCGGCCGGCAAGCTATCGCGTCGGCGCGGCAGCTCCGAGAAGAAAATGTTCGTCATCTCCAGTCTCTGGCTGCGCACGTGGCTGGCGTTCACGTCCTCGGCGTCGAGTTCCAGGTCCAGTCGCAACCTCGACTACGGATTTGACACAGAGACGTCCATCTCTTCACCCACTGCAAATGATAACGCTGCTAGTGCGGGTCGCGCACCTGGTGCTATCGACAACTGGACACTGCTGGAACTTTCACGTGGCAAACTCGTGCGTCGTCCGGGTCTCATCCGCGATGAGGTCCTTGCTGGCGATGCTGCCATTTCTGGAGAAGACGCGGACTTCCAGCTGCTGTCGCCTGAAGTGTGGGAGGTTTTCCAACGACTCTACGGCGGTGCGCCGGCCATTTACGTGAATTTGACCAGTGCCGATCCGGACGCGTGGATTGTGGACGTGGGCGCCTTGCTGGCGTCTGGCACCAGTGACAATGGTACCAAGGTCCAAGTGCTTCCTGCTGTGGAACGCGCGTTGATGACACGCCACCAAAGTGAAAACGACTTTGCAAGTGTCAGAGGCCCGAGAGCTGCGAGCAACCAGGCCAGAACCCCTACGGAGTCGGGGCCGTACACTCCGGTAAGTGGTCGGTACACAGTATCAAACTCCAAGCAGCAACCACCAAAGAGCCCGGCGTGGACAGTTACGAGCAGCAGTAGCAGCAGCTCGCTGAGTGAGGACAAGGAACGCGTTCGCAGCCCGGTGGGTAGCGGTAAGATGCAGCTCGAAGACTTGGAGTCGGATGTCGCGGCGTTATCGGTTGCAGCACCCAAGAGCTCGGAGGAAGATACTGTGGCTGATGATGACATGAGAGCGACGACCTCGATGCGAAGCCCTACGGCTGCCTTCGCAGCATCGGCGTTTGCTGTCGCGATGAAGCAGGCAAGGTTAAACGCCCAGAAGGCTATCGATGATCGCGCCTCCCGCGTCATTGCGGCATAAGGTTCTAGGAGAGACAAGCTTGATAGCTTACAACTCGACAGCTACAGAAGCAGTATAAACCATGGCGCCGATTGGGGGATCTCGACGCACACTTATCTATAAACAAGTCCTGCATTGCAAACAACTTACCGCTTTCCATTCCTTGTGAACAGCGGCCAATCATCAAGAGCGCAATCTTAGCCTTTGGCAAGTTGGAGATCAGACTGTAAGTGCAAGGGTCAACTATTTCTGTCACGACCACAGATCGACTGCATTTTTACACTTGCATATTATCGTTTGGCTGCCGAGTCGACTTCATCATGGGGTTGCTTCGAGCTCGTCGTACAAAACTAGCGCCACCCTTTCGGCATGGGGCTGAGAACGAAGACGCTTCGAGTGCCCAGCAAGCTCGTGTTCGCCAGGAGAATCGACGTCGTGCAGTGCTGTACGGCGTGAGTTCACAGTCTGGGAAACGACTTCCCAGTGTGAGTCTCCAACCCACCGATGCTCGAGTTCGACGCGATCTACTGCGAATCACACAACAGCAAGATCAACGGGTGGAGAGTGAGAAGAAAAGCGTCTACGAAGACGAGCAAAACGACAGCAAGCACCGCGAACATCTAAACTTCAGACCTCCCATGGATCAAATCCACAAGTTACAGGATTTACACACGACGGTGGCCAAAGACTGTCGAGGCCGTGCAAACCTTAGTGCTGAGCAGCGAATGTTCGCCAAGCTTAAGCAAAAGTTTGGTTCCAAGCAGCATGGAATTCCAGGTGAATCGAAAGCAGAGTGGCGTCTTGGTTACAGCAATAGCGTCGATACGGGCTCACGAGCTGGTGTCGGAGGTACGTTTGAGCCTCGTGATGGTATTCGCGAGCGAGTTTTGGATACTCGAAGTGCTTCAATACTGCTGTCGGGATCAGTAGCGATCGCATATCCGGTGAAAGAGTCAAATGTTCCTGGTGAATTGGTTTGGCGGGAGCGCAATAATGGAGATGAAGACCAAGCGGAACTATCCGATTCAGCTGAGTTAGACGTTGATAACCAAGTCGACAAGGAACGTGTGGATAGACAGCATTGTCACCGAGTCGTCAAGAAGAATAAGAAATCATGGTGCCCCGCGTCATCTACTACGAAGCTAAAGTCACCAAGTTCGTCTAGCCCTCGACGACATCGCCAAATCGAGCGCTTTGTGCACCAAGAAAGTGAATATACCATGAATAGTCCAGAGCAAGGGGGTGCAGGGAGTGCTGGTTCAGATTCATACAACCACGACAGACTTCAGCGCTTTCCAATACGCAGTGTCGAACCTGTCGACCCGATCGACGAAGCTGAAGAAGCGTTTGCAGTCGATGCACGTTGTGCTCTCAGACAACAAACACTGATGACTAAAGTTGTGGACTCGTACGCACGAGTAAGAGCAAAAATGGATCGGATGAAAGACCCGCATTTGAGATACGAGCTTCCAGTCGAAGATGCAACGCAGCATCCTCGAGCCTATCGACTTGGCTTGAACGATGTACCATCTACGAAGTCAAAGAAGGATAAGGACAAGCCGAAGTTTCGTCCAAAATCGGCTGGTACCAGCTTGGGTTTTCAAACGGGAGCTCCGGCACCTAAAGCAGGGGATTTACTCGCCCCAGATCCTAACCGAGATGGAAAAGTAGCAGGTGCTCGACGCAGACCTCACTCTGCCAGCATCACTTACTTCAAGAACTCAACGGTGTTCTGCATGGGCCCACCAACGCCATCAAAGTCGAACTGCGTGTCTGCTGTCACTGATTTTCGCAGCGTGGTCGCGCTCGAATGCACGATGAGGCAACGCAATCGCGAAGCAATTCTCCGAAAACTTGCTACGCGTGGACTAGTCCACTCCATTCCTCTAGCTCAAGTTTTTGCCAGGTTAAGGCGTGAAGGTCTCCTCAATATTGATCGGCGACTCCAACGCAATGTTTTCGAGCGGATGACGTTGGATGAATACATGAGCGCGTGTGGCTGTCTCAATACAAATGATGCCCCACTACTAACCAAACAATCGGACTCCCCACGATCGTCGCCTATCAAAGAGACCAAACGGTTCTGCGCCAACCTAAACTATGCTGAAGTGGTGGACTCCGGCACCACGGTGGATGTGTCACCTTCGCTGCTAGCAACCCGCAAGGCTCTTGTCGTGTCGAGACAACAATTTCACTTGGCTCTTGAGGCTTTCAACTTATCCCCCACAGACGTAAACTTGTTCTTCTCGGCTTTGGATTTGACTGTGAGCGACCGAGTGCAAGTTTGGGACGCAATGTGTACTGTTGAAATACTTCAACACGAACACAGTAAACTACGACGCGCACGGGTACAACAACTACAGGCCCCGCCTGCGAAAGATCTCGACTTTTTTCGTCGGGTAAACGCTTAATGCAACTAACACGCAAGTTGATACGTCATTCTTGTATTTGCATTGTTGCGTTCCCGAATTTCTTACGTCAGAAGCAGGGATGGCGACAAACATTGCGATCTGTTTTGCCGCGAACACCCGTTCCTTCAATAGGTGAGGGGATTCATAAACCCGATTGAAAACTAAAGAGACATAGACTTCCGTCGGTCCTGGTCGAACTGTGGCTGGTTCTCAATGCTACTCATCGCCTTGAGACCATCATAAAGCCACTCGAAAGTTGTTGTTGAGATGGCGGGGAACTAATGCAGTGAGAGATCCAAGCGGCTGGCACGAATGAAGATGCCATGGTTCGGCGGACAGCTGAAGTACTTTTCTCCATCGACGGTGCCGCTGTTCTTGCCTTTTTGCTCGCAAAGCTCAATGCCTACCCACGTACCCGTTGCAAACCGTGTGGTTCCGATGTAGCGCACCACACCTGGCACATTGCCGACATCGATAAACTTGCCCACGCACAGTGGTGCGCCATTGATATACACCACGTTGCTGCCTGAGTGGCGGCGTGTCGTCGTACGATTAGGAGTTTGTCCTTGGCTCGAGGTTGACTCAGCAGTACTGGTAGCAGGAGCTGTAACCTGCATGCTGTGCATGTCCCCCGTTTTGGGGAGATACAAATCCGTCAATGAGTGAAGTGACTCGCTTCGAGCACGACTGAGTAGTGGGGGATCCACACTTGCCAACAGCGATGGTTGTAGTTGAGCCTCGAATTGTTGACGAGATGAACGTTTTGGACGGCGTTGCTGCTGCAAGAGCATCTCCTGGCGATATTGCATCGAAAGGCTGTTCACCGGAAGAGAGCGACGCCGTGGCCCGGCTGCTGCTGTACGGCGTTCTCGTTCAACTTTAACAGCAGTCTCCATTGCTTGGTCGCGCGAAGTCGAGCGCTGGTACGGAACTTGGACCGGCATATTTTGAGGATCAAACAAGACAACACCATCTCCTTTTGACGGGGAAGGCGTCTTGCTTCGCGGATGAAATGCCACAGGACTGGTCCTGCTGTTGCTTGGACTGCTGTCGCTTTTTCTGCCAGGACTGCGGTCTTTTGGGGAGCTGCTTTCATTGCTAGCATTGCTACTGCTGCTAGCTCGAGCCTTCGCATCATGCCAGAAGGACTGAAGGCGATCCAGTGGCTGCCTGAGGTTCAACGTCGGTCTGCTCAAGCGTCGAAGCCTGAGGTGAAGCTTCGGTGTTGGCGACGACACGGGACTCTTAACATTCTCGTTTTCTGTCTTGGATTGGCCCTCGCTTCCACCACCTTCCTGGTTGGACGCGATGCTGGGCGGAGGCGTGGTCTCCTTCATAGACTTCATGGCGCTCTCCATGTCCTGAATGAGCTCGTTGTAGGCCAGCACATCGCTCGCACACGTACTGGCCTGGCGACTGAAGATTGACGCTCCTGAGCGGCTTGTCAAATCTGAAAAATTCGCAGACATGTCCGATGCCATGCTCATCGTGTGTGTGAAGCCTTCAGAGTCACTTTGACGCTTTCCGGCCTCGGGGGCTTCGTCTGAAATGCCAAAGTAGTACAAGTCCCATAGCTGCTTGTCCATGAGCTGTTCTTGTTCGCCACCAGGACGAAGCCCAAACGATGTCGTGGAAGTCTTTGGCGCTAGCGGTGGGCTACGAGGCTTGGGTTTGGGCGGAGTGGCTTCCCCTTGCGTCGGGATGTACATGGTGACCCCGCCGCTTCTTGACACGATGACTTTAGTCGAGTCGTCACCGTCTTCCTCTTCCTGCTGAGGAATATCGTCACGCTGATCGAGCCAAGGCAGCGCTCGACATGCTTCCACCAGATCGCGAGGCTCAAAACGCGCCTTCCGTTGTCGTATGCGCTCTGCCATTTGCTGCATGAATTTGGCGTTGGATTGACCAACAGCACTGACATCGTCATCATTGTCTTGTGGCAGCTCAGCATCTCGCACCTCGTTGTCAGGGTTTCTAACACCTACTTGGTGCGGCGGGACCGGCACGAACTCGAGCGACAGCTGCAGGAGGCCTGCATCGTTTCCAGCAAACGGCAGCCAGTGCGGACACAAGCGGATCACTTTGGTCCCGCTGACATCGTTTTCTTCAAACGCGCGCGCCTTGGACGACAACAGCAGGTCCTCCAGAGCCACACTAGCTGAGCCCACGACCCGTTCTCCGCACACGACGTCGATCTCGAGCTTGCACTCGCTGGCCTCGACACCGACGCCGGTTGCGTCCCCGACAGTGTCTTCTGGCTGGCCCAACGCCCACGCAAAGTGCCCCTGCATTCCGTCGCGAGCCCCGTCTCGGGTTTGACGCCACACGGGGCTGCTCTTGGTCCCTGAGATATTGCACGCCGACTGCTGCACTGCACCTAGTAGCGTGCATCGCACACTGATACCGTGTTGGTCGTACACTGCGTCGGCCACGGACGAGATCTGGCGAGCCTCGTACACCCACACGTGCAGCTCACCCTCCGGCACGCTGTCACTGAGCCGGTCTACGGCCTCGTCCTGTGCAGAGGCCGCAACCATGACCGGCTCCTGGGGCGTCGTGCACGACGGGCGGTTGCTCTCGAGCATGGGCAGGTCGTCGTCCTCGAAGGCCGACGCCGCCTCGTCTTCGTTCGACGAGGCACCAGACTGCTCCGGCAGCGACTGCAGCCGCAGCATCGCGACCATCTCGTGCGCCAACGGGTGCTTGGGGCTCAGCGCGAGCCCGTGCACGCACTGGGCGCCCACTGCCAGCTTGGTGTCGGGCGGGCGGGTGACCTCGACGAGGGCCGCCTCGGGCTCCTCGTCGTTGTTGCTCACGAGCATGTGGCCTGCGCGTGGCAAAGTCGGTAGTGAGCCATTGCGCGCTGGATGGCGACGCCGGGAAGTTACTGCCAGCGATAGGAAGAATAGACCGGCGTTTCGCCACGACCGACTCGCTAACAGTGGATATGTGAGACTGAAGTACTGCGGTCGGTTTTCATTCGTCTGATTTCGAGCCCGTGGCTATGCGGCGGCACAGAGACCGGCGGCAAACGCTGTCGCGTTTTGAACTGCTGCGCCGCCGAAACGGAGCATTGTAAAGCGGCCGGGCTTCTTGTAGAGAGCATGGCGACGGCAGGGACGACCATAACGGACGAGTTCGTACTGGGTGCTGCGCGCAAGTGCGAGTCGCGCTTGTGGCCATGCGTCTTTCCTGATTGCTTTATCCTTCGACTGCGCACTCGCGACAGCGCTCTCTGTGCTGTTGTTCGAAGTATCTTTCCAGCGTTGGAGGGCACTGATCGATGCATTGATTTGCCCATGGCCTCTCCGCTCCACGCGGCAGTGAGACTGCGGCGACGGAGAGCGAACGCATGGCCCAGCAGTCAGATCGTTTTGATGCTTTGTTTAACTGATTGCCATCCGCACAGAGCCACGCGCAATCGTTCGCAGAGCTGCTGCTATCAATTGCAGGGCGTGTGCAGTGCTCAGTCAGCCCCAGGGAGGGCATGATACTGAGCGCGGATGAGTTGGGCCGAGTCTTTGCAGTCGCCTTCGACGACCACCTAAGTAAAGCCGTTCTGTGCGGCTTCCTACATCTTATTCGCACCCGGGCTGGCTGCAAGCGACGACACCGAGAGGCGGTTGCGACACCTTGTCTTGAAACGCCCTCGGCTGCCGCTGACGCAACTGAGTGCAGCTATTGCAGCCTGCAATCTGCAGGACAGCCCGTTTGTTGCGGTAATAGCACCGCCGTGAGGGTGATCGAGTCTCGATTCGAGACCCCCGGTCAGGAGCTTCCCGCAAAAGATACTTTTCGGTGCCCCGTCGGCTTGTCTGCCGTGATTACGCAACATGTCCGATTGCCCCATCCGGAACGGAGCCATGAACGGCACAAGCAGCGAAATTGAAAATATGCACGAAAACTTGTCGTTGCACAAGAACCCAGGCAGCGGTGGCTGCAGTCCCCAGCAAGGTCTGTTGGCAGACCTCTTCGGCCATTTGGTGGCGGCCTTGCATTGCGCTCACGACTCGTCGCTGCGTCCCACCACGGCTTTGGCACCGAATGATGACAGCCGATCTTTTCCTGCCGCAACAATATTGCACAGAATTGGCGTAGATCTGCCAAGATTTCCTTGCGCGAAGTCCTAGCGACAGCAGGCGTTCGCTGCAATACGCGTGGTTATTAACAACTCCTCTTTGCTTGGGCATCAAAATTCCCTATACTATAGCGCTACGCGAGGGCAGCCTCATACCAAGTTTGAAGGTCGGTGCGAGCTCGGCGCTCCGACCGAAATAGTCGCCGTCGTCTGGCTCTCAAACTCTCGAAAGTCCTCGAGAATACGCAGTAAATCCTGCTGCACCTGCGTGCTGCTGGGTCTGTACTTGGGCTTGTAGCTGGTGCACGCGCTCACAAGCTTGACGATGCTCTTGGGGCACGTCGGGGACAGCGTGGGCGTCAACGCGCCCCTGGCGATCAGCTGAAGGATGTCCGTCTCGGGCACCGCGGATCGGTTCGCCTGCATTAAATCCGAGAAGGGCAGCTCGTGCGAGTCCATCTCGGCGATCAAAATCCCAAACGAGTACACGTCGCTGGCGTCCGGGTACGACGCGCTCGTGTCGCGGCCCATAATCGCCTCGGGCGAGATCCACCGACCCGACCCAACAGCGCTATATGACATGAGCTCCTGCTCGGTAAGACCGTCGGAGCGGCCGTCTACACCAAAATCGCTCAGTTTCGCACGCAGGGAAGTGCTCAACAGTACGTTACGCGAGTTACAGTTCCCGTGCACCAGACGTGGGTGCATGGAGTGCAGGTAGAGCAGCGCTCTGGTCACGTCCAATAGCATCTGCACCTTTAGGACGGACCACTTGCCAGCTTGCCGGTGCGCAGTACGATGGAGCCATTGCCGGAGATCACCTTGAGCCATGTACTCGGTTACGGCCACTAGGTGAGTCTCGCGAGACCAGGCCACGCCAATGAAAGCCACGATTTGCGGATGTGAAAAGATGGCTTGGCGCTTGAGTTCGCCCTTGAGTTTATCCCTCGCGCTGCCACCTCCACCCCCACTTGCTGACGAACGTGGTCCTTGGTCCTCTTTGGGTGTCAGGAACTTTACCACTACTAAGGTATCCGTAGTGCCTCCTCCAGGCGATACAGCCGCTGTCGACGCCGCATACGACGCCAGCCAAATCTCTCGAGGGTTCATGGCACTCGTCACACTTTGTTTGCGCAGTGTTTGTCGCTTTCCAGCGGGAAGCAAATTAAGGCACTTGAGCATCTTGAGGCGTTGAAAGTCCAAGCGCCACGGCTGCAGCTCCTCATCCACCCAAAAGCCAGCGTTGTTGCTGGTAAATGGCTCCTTGTCCTGCCGCCGATGAGGCCGCGGCGAGGGAGACGCTGGCGGAGAGGTGCTCGAATCGTTGGTCGTCGGGCGGTCCGCGTCGCTGTCGTTGATATCGACGTGTTTCGTATCGGTGGGCCGATTGTCTCCGTGTGTCTTCTTGTACGTGAGCATGAAGAAAACTGCGAGTCCAACCTTGTACAGGAAATAAAGGAAGGGCAGACCCATGCTTAGCAGCACGAGGGTGGACGTGTCCTGGTCGGCCGCTGACTTGGAGCCTCGGCTCGCTCCGTCCATCACGTCGCTGCTGCTTCCAGTCCGACTGTCGTCCGCCCCCGAGTCGGCTGACGTCTGCAGCCTCCGCGACACAGCAGTGGCATCGTCCACGCACGGAGAGAGCAACGCCGCCAGCAGCGCGAGGCTCTCGCGTCGCCGACGCCTGGCGTGCATGAGGATGAGAGTGTTGTGGCCGGGTGCCAGTTCCGGAGACCGGATGGCGCGCCATGACTGTGCTGTCTGTGCCATGGCCGGTGCAAACTCTGCAAAATAATAATAGTAGGAACCAATATGTATGTGTTTTAATAGGCTATGATGATATAGCGATATTATTGGAGGAAGTAACTTGTGATGTTGTAGTGTGGTAAACGCTATGAGATTTGATTTGGAAGAGACGAAGTAGAGAGGGTGAGACGATCGACGTGACACGCTCCTGCTCCCGCTTCTGCTCTCGATCGAGCTGTGCACTCACGTGGGTGCATCAAGAGCTCTCTGTATCGGTGCTCGACCTGTCTAAATTGACTTGATGCAGGGATCCGCTTGACGCCAAGTGGAGCGGGCACAGTCTACATTTTATAGAGCGCGAAGTCGCTCGTCGCGACGCTGAAAGAGACCTGCGCGAGGTTCACGCCGCGAACCGCTTCAATGATCGGCAGCTTGGTCCGCCGCGATTCCGCAGTCACAGCTGGAGCCATGCGTGGCTAGGCGGCGCGAAAACTGGTGCGAGTATCTGGTACACGCAACAGTGTGCCATTTGCATGGCGATGATTTACAGTATTTGCAACAACTTGCAAATGATATGAAAACGCTTGTTTGACACGGCCTCTATCTCCTACAAGTAACAGAGTAATTTGACACGGCCTCTATCCCCTACAAGTAACAGAGTAACCTGTCCGTCCGTCCGTCCGTCCGTCCGTCTGTCCGTCATTCCGTACGCACCTCGAGCGTAACGCAAATCCGGACTTTCCGTTGGCTATAAATAGCTGCCGAGCGCAGCGAAGGCGGCCCTCCCATTCGCCAATACTATAATTCGAGCCCTCTCATTGGCTATTTAGTGGAGCCTCTGCGCGATTGGCTATTATAATGCGTAGAGTGGACTACACCACATCGGAACTAGCCGAATGAAATCGCTGCTGATTGGACAAAATAAACCGCCTTTCAACAACGTTTCTTTTCATTCCCATACGTGGTCGAGTTTCAGAGAGATTCCAGGCAAATTCTCCCGGTGGTGAAGGGCGGCTCGGCGACAGAGACAATCGACGCATGCCTGAAGTCATCCGAACTGTGGCCACTTTTCCAGAAGGTGCGTCTGACAGAGAACATGCGTGTTCGCACGGCTGCCACGTCCGATAGTGCTGCAGAAATGGCTGCGTTTTCCGAGTACCTGCTGAAGGTTGGAGAGGGGAGACACGAGGTACACAATGATCTGGGAAATGACTACATGAAGATTCCACGTGACATGCTCATCGACAACCCCGCCGGTGATCCAGATGAGGACGAGGAGATCCGACCGGGAGCTATTCCGCGAGGTATGCGGCGCATGATCGACGAGATGTACGCCGACATCAACAATTCGGAAGTCGCAACGGACGAGTACTTTGCGAGTCGCACCATCCTCACCACCACGAACGCGATAGTCCATCGTATCAACGAAGCCGTAGCGGATCGCATGACGGGACCAGCTCGAGAATATGTGTCCACGGACTCAGTGGAGGATGACGAGGACGGGAACTTATTCGAGCAGGAGGTGCTCGACTCCCTGAACATCAGTGGCATCCCACCCCACAAGCTGAAACTCAAGAAGGGGATGCCGATCATCATGATGCGGAACTTAAATCCCGACCTGGGGTTGTGCAACGGAACACGCCTGCGAATCGTCGAACTCAAAGATCATGTCATCCATGCCACCATCATGGCCGGCGACAGGCAAGGCCAGCATGTGTTGATCCCGCGCATCGTGTTCATCAGCGATGGCGACATCCGCGATTTCCCATTTCGACTGAGACGCAGGCAGTTTCCTATCCAGACTGCCTTTGCCATGACGATCAACAAGGCGCAGGGACAAACGGTGCAGTACCTGGGACTGTACTTGGCGACTCCTTGCTTTTCCCACGGTCAGCTGTATGTGGCCATGTCAAGGGTTACGTCGAGGTCGAGATTCAAGGCGTTGGTCGAGTATCCAGAGCGGGAGGAAGAAGACGGAGTGTACACGGCGAATATAGTGTACCGACAGCTGTTCGAGAGGGCGTAGGCAGTGACTTCGTGTGAATGCATATTTTACGAAAGGAATACATTTGTCACTTTGCATAGCGGTAATTGTTGAGAGTCACCATTCCCCCTCGAGCGCAGCGAGTACGCCTGTGGTTTGAAGTCCGTGTGCGAAGCACGCGGGTGAAAACCCAGGACCAAGCAGTGCATGCTAGACAAGCGGAGGCGAAGCTTGCGAGCCGTAGCGGGCTTAGGGTTCGTACACACGGGAACCACGTGAAACGAGCGCAGCGAGTACGCCTGTGGTTTGAAGTCCGTGTGCGAAGCACGCGGGTGAAAACCCAGGACCAAGCAGTGCATGCTAGACAAGCGGAGGCGAAGCTTGCGAGCCGTAGCAGGCTTAGGGTTCGTACACACTAGAACCACGTGAGACGAGCGCAGCGAGTACGCCTGCGGTTTGAAGTCCGTGTGCGAAGCACGCGGGTGAAAACCCAGGACCAAGCAGTGCATGGTAGACAAGCGGAGGCGAAGCTTGCGAGCCGTAGCGGGCTTAGGGTTGTGGTACAAGTCAATAATAAAACATATCGATATAAAATATAAGCCTTTCATAGTAAAAATAGTAGTGAAGCGAGCTGGATGAGCGAGCGAACGGGCACCAACCAACCATGCACCCACCGCCCGCAACGCGGGCGGCGCTCGGCTAGTCCCCTACAAGTAACAGAGTAACCTGTCCGTCCGTCCGTCCGTCCGTCCGTCTGTCCGTCATTCCGTACGCACCTCGAGCGTAACGCAAATCCGGACTTTCCGTTGGCTATAAATAGCTGCCGAGCGCAGCGAAGGCGGCCCTCCCATTCGCCAATACTATAATTCGAGCCCTCTCATTGGCTATTTAGTGGAGCCTCTGCGCGATTGGCTATTATAATGCGTAGAGTGGACTACACCACATCGGAACTAGCCGAATGAAATCGCTGCTGATTGGACAAAATAAACCGCCTTTCAACAACGTTTCTTTTCATTCCCATACGTGGTCGAGTTTCAGAGAGATTCCAGGCAAATTCTCCCGGTGGTGAAGGGCGGCTCGGCGACAGAGACAATCGACGCATGCCTGAAGTCATCCGAACTGTGGCCACTTTTCCAGAAGGTGCGTCTGACAGAGAACATGCGTGTTCGCACGGCTGCCACGTCCGATAGTGCTGCAGAAATGGCTGCGTTTTCCGAGTACCTGCTGAAGGTTGGAGAGGGGAGACACGAGGTACACAATGATCTGGGAAATGACTACATGAAGATTCCACGTGACATGCTCATCGACAACCCCGCCGGTGATCCAGATGAGGACGAGGAGATCCGACCGGGAGCTATTCCGCGAGGTATGCGGCGCATGATCGACGAGATGTACGCCGACATCAACAATTCGGAAGTCGCAACGGACGAGTACTTTGCGAGTCGCACCATCCTCACCACCACGAACGCGATAGTCCATCGTATCAACGAAGCCGTAGCGGATCGCATGACGGGACCAGCTCGAGAATATGTGTCCACGGACTCAGTGGAGGATGACGAGGACGGGAACTTATTCGAGCAGGAGGTGCTCGACTCCCTGAACATCAGTGGCATCCCACCCCACAAGCTGAAACTCAAGAAGGGGATGCCGATCATCATGATGCGGAACTTAAATCCCGACCTGGGGTTGTGCAACGGAACACGCCTGCGAATCGTCGAACTCAAAGATCATGTCATCCATGCCACCATCATGGCCGGCGACAGGCAAGGCCAGCATGTGTTGATCCCGCGCATCGTGTTCATCAGCGATGGCGACATCCGCGATTTCCCATTTCGACTGAGACGCAGGCAGTTTCCTATCCAGACTGCCTTTGCCATGACGATCAACAAGGCGCAGGGACAAACGGTGCAGTACCTGGGACTGTACTTGGCGACTCCTTGCTTTTCCCACGGTCAGCTGTATGTGGCCATGTCAAGGGTTACGTCGAGGTCGAGATTCAAGGCGTTGGTCGAGTATCCAGAGCGGGAGGAAGAAGACGGAGTGTACACGGCGAATATAGTGTACCGACAGCTGTTCGAGAGGGCGTAGGCAGTGACTTCGTGTGAATGCATATTTTACGAAAGGAATACATTTGTCACTTTGCATAGCGGTAATTGTTGAGAGTCACCATTCCCCCTCGAGCGCAGCGAGTACGCCTGTGGTTTGAAGTCCGTGTGCGAAGCACGCGGGTGAAAACCCAGGACCAAGCAGTGCATGCTAGACAAGCGGAGGCGAAGCTTGCGAGCCGTAGCGGGCTTAGGGTTCGTACACACGGGAACCACGTGAAACGAGCGCAGCGAGTACGCCTGTGGTTTGAAGTCCGTGTGCGAAGCACGCGGGTGAAAACCCAGGACCAAGCAGTGCATGCTAGACAAGCGGAGGCGAAGCTTGCGAGCCGTAGCAGGCTTAGGGTTCGTACACACTAGAACCACGTGAGACGAGCGCAGCGAGTACGCCTGCGGTTTGAAGTCCGTGTGCGAAGCACGCGGGTGAAAACCCAGGACCAAGCAGTGCATGGTAGACAAGCGGAGGCGAAGCTTGCGAGCCGTAGCGGGCTTAGGGTTGTGGTACAAGTCAATAATAAAACATATCGATATAAAATATAAGCCTTTCATAGTAAAAATAGTAGTGAAGCGAGCTGGATGAGCGAGCGAACGGGCACCAACCAACCATGCACCCACCGCCCGCAACGCGGGCGGCGCTCGGCTAGTCCCCTACAAGTAACAGAGTAACCTGTCCGTCCGTCCGTCCGTCCGTCCGTCTGTCCGTCATTCCGTACGCACCTCGAGCGTAACGCAAATCCGGACTTTCCGTTGGCTATAAATAGCTGCCGAGCGCAGCGAAGGCGGCCCTCCCATTCGCCAATACTATAATTCGAGCCCTCTCATTGGCTATTTAGTGGAGCCTCTGCGCGATTGGCTATTATAATGCGTAGAGTGGACTACACCACATCGGAACTAGCCGAATGAAATCGCTGCTGATTGGACAAAATAAACCGCCTTTCAACAACGTTTCTTTTCATTCCCATACGTGGTCGAGTTTCAGAGAGATTCCAGGCAAATTCTCCCGGTGGTGAAGGGCGGCTCGGCGACAGAGACAATCGACGCATGCCTGAAGTCATCCGAACTGTGGCCACTTTTCCAGAAGGTGCGTCTGACAGAGAACATGCGTGTTCGCACGGCTGCCACGTCCGATAGTGCTGCAGAAATGGCTGCGTTTTCCGAGTACCTGCTGAAGGTTGGAGAGGGGAGACACGAGGTACACAATGATCTGGGAAATGACTACATGAAGATTCCACGTGACATGCTCATCGACAACCCCGCCGGTGATCCAGATGAGGACGAGGAGATCCGACCGGGAGCTATTCCGCGAGGTATGCGGCGCATGATCGACGAGATGTACGCCGACATCAACAATTCGGAAGTCGCAACGGACGAGTACTTTGCGAGTCGCACCATCCTCACCACCACGAACGCGATAGTCCATCGTATCAACGAAGCCGTAGCGGATCGCATGACTGGACCAGCTCGAGAATATGTGTCCACGGACTC
Organism: Phytophthora ramorum; assembly: GCF_020800215.1. NCBI lineage: Eukaryota > Oomycota > Peronosporomycetes > Peronosporales > Peronosporaceae > Phytophthora > Phytophthora ramorum. The sequence continues at coordinate 245,248 of NW_027150662.1, read as the reverse complement.
AGTGGAGGATGACGAGGACGGGAACTTATTCGAGCAGGAGGTGCTCGACTCCCTGAACATCAGTGGCATCCCACCCCACAAGCTGAAACTCAAGAAGGGGATGCCGATCATCATGATGCGGAACTTAAATCCCGACCTGGGGTTGTGCAACGGAACACGCCTGCGAATCGTCGAACTCAAAGATCATGTCATCCACTGCCACCATCATGGCCGGCGACAGGCAAGGCCAGCATGTGTTGATCCCGCGCATCGTGTTCATCAGCGATGGCGACATCCGCGATTTCCCATTTCGACTGAGACGCAGGCAGTTTCCTATCCAGACTGCCTTTGCCATGACGATCAACAAGGCGCAGGGACAAACGGTGCAGTACCTGGGACTGTACTTGGCGACTCCTTGCTTTTCCCACGGTCAGCTGTATGTGGCCATGTCAAGGGTTACGTCGAGGTCGAGATTCAAGGCGTTGGTCGAGTATCCAGAGCGGGAGGAAGAAGACGGAGTGTACACGGCGAATATAGTGTACCGACAGCTGTTCGAGAGGGCGTAGGCAGTGACTTCGTGTGAATGCATATTTTACGAAAGGAATACATTTGTCACTTTGCATAGCGGTAATTGTTGAGAGTCACCATTCCCCCTCGAGCGCAGCGAGTACGCCTGTGGTTTGAAGTCCGTGTGCGAAGCACGCGGGTGAAAACCCAGGACCAAGCAGTGCATGCTAGACAAGCGGAGGCGAAGCTTGCGAGCCGTAGCGGGCTTAGGGTTCGTACACACGGGAACCACGTGAAACGAGCGCAGCGAGTACGCCTGTGGTTTGAAGTCCGTGTGCGAAGCACGCGGGTGAAAACCCAGGACCAAGCAGTGCATGCTAGACAAGCGGAGGCGAAGCTTGCGAGCCGTAGCAGGCTTAGGGTTCGTACACACTAGAACCACGTGAGACGAGCGCAGCGAGTACGCCTGCGGTTTGAAGTCCGTGTGCGAAGCACGCGGGTGAAAACCCAGGACCAAGCAGTGCATGGTAGACAAGCGGAGGCGAAGCTTGCGAGCCGTAGCGGGCTTAGGGTTGTGGTACAAGTCAATAATAAAACATATCGATATAAAATATAAGCCTTTCATAGTAAAAATAGTAGTGAAGCGAGCTGGATGAGCGAGCGAACGGGCACCAACCAACCATGCACCCACCGCCCGCAACGCGGGCGGCGCTCGGCTAGTCTCCTACAAGTAACAGAGTAACCTGTCCGTCTGTCCGTCATTCCGTACGCACCTCGAGGGTAACGCAAATCCGGACTTTCCGTTGGCTATAAATAGCTGCCGAGCGCAGCGAAGGCGGCCCTCCCATTCGCCAATACTATAATTCGAGCCCTCTCATTGGCTATATAGTGGAGACTCTGCGCGATTGGCTGTTATAATGCGTAGTGTGGACTACACCACATCGGAAGTAGCCGAATAAAATCACTGATGCTGATTGGACAAAATAAACCGCCTTTAACAACGTTTCTTTTCATTCCCATACGTGGTCGAGTTTCAGGGAGATTCCAGGCAAATTCTGCAGGTGGTGAAGGGCGGATCGGCTACAGAGACAATCGACGCATGCCTGAAGTCATCCGAACGGTGGCCACTTTTCCAGAAGGTGCGTCTGACAGAGAACATGCGTGTTCGCACGGCTGCCACGTCCGATAGTGCTGCAGAAATGGCTGCGTTTTCCGAGTACCTGTTGAAGGTTGGAGAGGGGAGACACGAGGTACACAATGATCTGGGAAATGACTACATCAAGATTCCACGTGACATGCTCATCGACAACCCGTCGGTGATCCAGATGATGACGAGAAGATCCGACCGGGAGCTATTCCGCGAGGTATGCGGCGCATGATCGACGAGATGTACGCCGACATCAACAATTCGGAAGTCGCAACGGACGAGTACTTTGCGAGTCGCACCATCCTCACCACCACGAACGCGATAGTCCATCGTATCAACGAAGCCGTAGCGGATCGCATGACGGGACCAGCTCGAGAATATGTGTCCACGGACTCAGTGGAGGATGACGAGGACGGGAACTTATTCGAGCAGGAGGTGCTCGACTCCCTGAACATCAGTGGCATCCCACCCCACAAGCTGAAACTCAAGAAGGGGATGCCGATCATCATGATGCGGAACTTAAATCCCGACCTGGGGTTGTGCAACGGAACACGCCTGCGAATCGTCGAACTCAAAGATCATGTCATCCATGCCACCATCATGGCCGGCGACAGGCAAGGCCAGCATGTGTTGATCCCGCGCATCGTGTTCATCAGCGATGGCGACATCCGCGATTTCCCATTTCGACTGAGACGCAGGCAGTTTCCTATCCAGACTGCCTTTGCCATGACGATCAACAAGGCGCAGGGACAAACGGTGCAGTACCTGGGACTGTACTTGGCGACTCCTTGCTTTTCCCACGGTCAGCTGTATGTGGCCATGTCAAGGGTTACGTCGAGGTCGAGATTCAAGGCGTTGGTCGAGTATCCAGAGCGGGAGGAAGAAGACGGAGTGTACACGGCGAATATAGTGTACCGACAGCTGTTCGAGAGGGCGTAGGCAGTGACTTCGTGTGAATGCATATTTTACGAAAGGAATACATTTGTCACTTTGCATAGCGGTAATTGTTGAGAGTCACCATTCCCCCTCGAGCGCAGCGAGTACGCCTGTGGTTTGAAGTCCGTGTGCGAAGCACGCGGGTGAAAACCCAGGACCAAGCAGTGCATGCTAGACAAGCGGAGGCGAAGCTTGCGAGCCGTAGCGGGCTTAGGGTTCGTACACACGGGAACCACGTGAAACGAGCGCAGCGAGTACGCCTGTGGTTTGAAGTCCGTGTGCGAAGCACGCGGGTGAAAACCCAGGACCAAGCAGTGCATGCTAGACAAGCGGAGGCGAAGCTTGCGAGCCGTAGCAGGCTTAGGGTTCGTACACACTAGAACCACGTGAGACGAGCGCAGCGAGTACGCCTGCGGTTTGAAGTCCGTGTGCGAAGCACGCGGGTGAAAACCCAGGACCAAGCAGTGCATGGTAGACAAGCGGAGGCGAAGCTTGCGAGCCGTAGCGGGCTTAGGGTTGTGGTACAAGTCAATAATAAAACATATCGATATAAAATATAAGCCTTTCATAGTAAAAATAGTAGTGAAGCGAGCTGGATGAGCGAGCGAACGGGCACCAACCAACCATGCACCCACCGCCCGCAACGCGGGCGGCGCTCGGCTAGTCTCCTACAAGTAACAGAGTAACCTGTCCGTCCGTCCGTCCGTCCGTCCGTCTGTCCGTCATTCCGTACGCACCTCGAGCGTAACGCAAATCCGGACTTTCCGTTGGCTATAAATAGCTGCCGAGCGCAGCGAAGGCGGCCCTCCCATTCGCTATTATTATAATTCAAGCCCTCTTATTGGCTATTTAGTGGAACTTCTGCGCGATTGGCTATTATAATGCGTAGAGTGGACTACATCACATCGGAAGTAGCCGAATGAAATCGCTGCTGATTGGACAAAATAAACCGCCTTTCAACAACGTTTCTTTTCATTTCCATTTTCAAAACGACGCTCCGGCGACGGACCAGCTCAACGGAGGACCGGGCGGGATAGCTTCGCAGGCAGGTCATCCCCGCCGCAGGCAGGGTAGGTATAGATTAATCCTATTTAATTCTAATACATAACGATTTCGGGAGTGCCGCCTGTTGCGGATAACTGGTACCTTCAGGGCAGTCGAGGGGTAACCGTGCGTGTTAGAGGAGGATAACCGGAGCCGTGCATTGTGTGGGAAGGGCACAACTGCATGGAGGGATGGGTACCCTATGACGGCCACACTGATGCGGCCTAGCCAGCCCCCAAGAGGATCCCATCCCTGCCCAGCGAGCCAGGCCGACCTCTCTCGAAGCAATCGTGACGGTTACCCCGTATTTTCGGGCTTTCTGGTGAACATGCTATTTTGGGGGGCTCCCTTCACCCCCGGGAAGCATAATTCCAGGTTAGAGGTCCGATAAAAAGATTGCAGCTGGCGCCCGAAATGCGTTCCAAGACAGTCCGCCATCCAACCTGCTCTTCGGAGCCGCGGTGCTGAGGCGCCCATTTATGCCCGCCGGCATAGTGGGAAGTCTCATACCAATCCGGGGGACTGGGATGGGTACACACGGCGATAAAAGCCGGCCTAGCCGGGTCGTCCATCCTAGCCCCGGGCTTGACACCGTGTAATGGGACCGGCCCGTAGTGTGGTAACATGCTATTTGGGTTTCTGTGCAGTTACGGCTGTGGCGGACACTTTCCAATCAAAAGGACGAGTCGGCACTATTGTGACAAGTGAGGACCGCTCGACGGTGGCCATTTGCAGTGGTACCGGTGGAAAACCGTTGGTTTGGTGCAGTCTGCGCTCAAACTCGGGGTTTGTACGGCCCTTTAATGCCTATGATGCCTTGCTGCTAAAAAAAATATTAAAAAAGATTCCCAAAAAGCTGACACGTGTCCCTTTACAACCAAAACGGTTAATTGCCTGAGCTGATAAAGCTCAGTGGCATTGAGCGCGACCGGTAGACCTCCGTTGCCAAAGGAAGCAACTAAAAGAAAAGAAAAAAAAGAATTGAGGTACCGAGTCGCGCTTCAGCACCTCGAACCCGCAGCTGTGTCTCCAAAGGTATTGAGACGCAGCACCAATGCGGGGGTGCTTTAAAGGGATAACGGTGGATGTGAGGGACCAGAAACAAACAAAAGCAAACGCGGCAAGGCTAATGAGGTGTTTTACAGCCGTGCAGGACTCGGGTTCGTGGCGAGGACTGTGCAAGACTGGCGGTGCTACACGGGTATCCTGCAGGTGTGTCTCCAGAAGGCGTCTCCTTGCGAATTGCGAGGTACCGGCCGTCCTTTTACTAACGACTGCAGTTTTGGGTGGTTGTTTTCCAATGCACGTGCGCATTTATTGGGAAGTCCACTAACGCTGCATTTGCTGTTGCAGTTGTTGCGGACAGCACCATGGTGAATGTCGGCAGCAAGCGGGAGCGGTACGGCTGTTTGTTGGTTGTTGTCAAGTGTCCCTTGCTCAGTGGTCTCTTTTGTTAGTGATGAGCGGCGTCAGGAGCTGGACCAGCGCCATACCCAGGCCCTCGATGCCAACGCGTCACCACAAGGATATGAGTCTCCGGCGTCTAAGAGGCGACGGTTGGGGCGCCGCCGCGCGGCTCAAAGGCGGTTTCGGGTGGCAATGGAGCAGATGGAACAACTGAGTCTACAAGAGGCGGCCGCAGGTGGAGGGGACGTCGTCACAGTTGCAACGGGTGAAACCGCCCCTCCTGTGCCGACGGTCGTTGGACAAGGGGCGACTAGCCAGCTCTCTGCAGGTGCTCCAGTGCAGAGGGCGACTGACCCACAAGCAAATCCACGTCGGATGAGGGAGGCGCAGCGAGCGCGTTCCAGAAGAAGTAACATGACCGACTCTCAGCGGGAGAGTGCGCGGCGGCGTGACGCGGAGCGAAAGCTAGCCCGGCGAGCCCAGCTCCGTGCCGAGCAGCTTCAGGACGTACGAGAACGAAACCGGATCGCACAGCAGGAACGTCGGCATAATCTGAACGAAGAGGTCCACGCCGCGGAGCGTGAACGCAACAGTGCTTCTCGCGCGCTTCACAGGAGTGTACACGATCGCACTGAAGAGCGCAGGACAGACCGGGAGCAACACGCGGACCGCCGGGTTCAGTTTACGCAGGAGGAGCGTGCTGAAGCGCAAAGGGTAAACCAAGAGCAACACGTGGAGCGCCGGTCTCAGCTCACGCAGGAGGAGCGCGCTGAAGAACGCATGGTAAACCAAGAGCAACATGCCCGGCGCCGATCACAGCTCACACAGGAGGAGCGTGCCGAGGAACGGATAGTAAACCAGGAGCAACATGCCCAGCGCCGATCACAGCTTACGCAGGAGCAGCGTGCCGAAGATCGCATGATAAACCAAGAGCAACACGCGGAGCGCCGATCACAGCTTACGCAGGAGCAGCGTGCTGAAGAACGGATGGCAAACCAAGAGCAACACGCGGAGCGCAGATCACAGCTTACGCAGGAGGAACGCGCCGAAGCGCGAAGGGTAAACCAAGAGCAACATGCGGAACGCCGCAGAGAACAGACTGAGGAAGAAGCACTGGAGCAACGCGAGAGAGAGCGATTTCGGCGTAGATCGGCTCGACGTGGAGAGGCGTTGGCAAACCACGACGATTTTGACGTGGCCTACGTCCAGGGTCCAGACGTTGTGAATGGGCGCCATCGGCTTCCTCCCACCACTGTTTGTGAACATTGTGGCGCTTGGAAGTGGCCTGGCGAATCAAAAATGAGCTGCTGTCTGGAAGACAAGGTTCGTCTTCCCCCTTTACGGTCTGCACCTCCAAGATTGTTGCAACTGTACCGGGATCCAGCGTTTCGACAGCACATACGAGCGTATAACCAAGCTTTTGCGTTCACGTCCATTGGCGCTTCGTGCTCCAACCGATCCTTCCAGGACGTCAACCAGGATGCAAGCGTAGCGGGACAGAGGGGCGTGTACACGTACCGCATCCAGGGTGCAATGGGTCACTACTTGGGATCTCTACTCCCCTATATTGATCCCGCCACCGGAGAGCGCACGGACCCTAAGTTCGCGCAGATCTATATTGTGGACCCGGACATGCAGCAGCGCGCCCAACGCCGCAGAGGAATTTTTGCTGACTTGGATCCTGTGGCGTTGATGGACATTGAGCAAATGATGGAGCAGCACAACCCATTTGCTCAGCAGTTCCTGAGTTTCGGAGAGCAAGTGCGCTCGCGAGACACGAGCGACGTCGTGGATATGGTGTTCCGCCTCCACGAAAATATAGCGCATCCTCGGACATACAATTTGCCAACCGTTTCTGAGGTAGGCGCGACGCTCATCGAGGACGGCAACCTGGATAGGCCTCGCGATCTACTACTGTATACTCGGGATCACAGGCTTCTGCGACTGTTCGAGACGCGCCCGGAGTATGATCCTCTTCAGTATCCTCTTCTGCTTCCATATGGGGAGCTGGGTTGGACCTACACGGACACATACGCGAACGGAGTCAGACGTCGCAACAAGAACCAGATGTCCCTTCGCGAACATGTCGCCTTCCGGTTGCACCAAAAAGTGGGAGATCAGTCTGCTCTTCATCAAGGCGGCCGTCTCTTTCAGCAGTGGTGTGTCGACCAACGCGCTAAATGCGAGCAGGAGCAACTTCGCTGGGTGGCCTCACATCAGAAGCAAATTCGCGCCGATCAGTACCGAGGGCTTCAGGACGCACTGCTTAACGAAGGTACAATTCAGCTGGAAGCAGGCGAAGGGCTACTCTCCGAGTTTGACAGAGGCGATGGTACGTTGGTCCACCCTGATCGAGGCCGTGGTGGTGATACCCATTTTCTTAGCCAAGTGGGACGCCGCGTTATTCTGCCCTCATCTCATATGGGCAGTCCTCGAGCGATGTACCAGTCCTACCAAGACTCAATGGCCATTGTTAGAGAATTCGGCAAGCCTGATGTGTTCATGACAACGACCTGCAGCCCTACATGGGAAGAGATAGTCGAGGCCCTTGGGTCTGATCAACAAAACGCTCAGGACCGCCCCGATATTGTAGCCCGTGTCTGGCAGCAAAAACTGCAAGCTCAGCTTAAAGACCTGAGCGAAGGAGTGCTGGGCCGTATGGAAGCGCGGATTTACGTGGTCGAGTTTCAAAAGAGAGGGCTCCCTCACGCGCACATCTTGATCATTTTGGCTGAAGAGGACAAGCCACGTACTCGCCAAATCGTAGATCGTATGGTGTCTGCAGAGCTTCCTGACAGAGAAAAGTTCCCGCAGCTATTCGAGACAATCATGACATGCATGCTGCATGGACCCTGTGGAGCGGCAAACCCGTCATGCGCTTGCATGAAGGACGGGAAGTGTACGAAAGGATATCCGAAACCTTTTGCAGAGGCGACAAGGACCAATGTGAACGGCTATCCGGTCTACAGACGGCGTCGACGAGCTGAAGGCGTCCTGGTATGGAAGGGCAGGGAGTACGACAACGCCACTATTAACCAGTGGGTTGTTCCGTACAACCCGTACTTATCCCAAAAGTACAATTGCCACATCAACGTCGAGGTGTGCACGGATATTTCAGCTGTGAAATATCTATACAAGTACGTCTACAAAGGGTCCGATAAAGCTGTGCTAACTGTCGAGGCAGTTCGCGCGGGTGGAGAGCTCCCTCGGCAAGAGCCAAACGAGATTCTGCGCTTCCTCACGGCCAGGTACATATCTCCAGTTGAAGCCTGTATCCGCTTACTCGACTTCTTGATCCAAGGAAAGACACACGCAGTCACTCAGCTTACCGTTCACGTCGAAGATGCCCAAACCGTGTTCTTCAGAGCGACGGAAGACCCGGAGCGTGTCCTGGGTCGTGGGAATCACACCATGTTGACCCGCTTCTTCGAATTGTGTGCGAGCGACGAACCCGAGAACCAGATCGCGAAGACAATGCTGTACCAGGATATACCCAAGGAATTCCGCTGGATGGGAAACACGAAGTGCTGGGTTCGACGTAAAAGGTACCAGGCTGCAATTGGTCGGATGGTGCATGTTTCACCGCGTGATATGGAGCGCTTCTATTTACGCCTGCTATTATGCCATCGCCGAGGACCGAGGTCTTTCGAAGACCTGCGGACAGTTGATGGTGTGCTGTGTCCCACGTATCGAGACGCGGCTGAACATGCCGGCTATCTGGAGAACGACAGCGAATGGGTTTTGTGTTTGTCGGAGGCTGCCGAGTTCCAGATGCCGTACCAGCTGCGCCAGCTCTTTGCAACAATCTTGGTCTACTCGGCGCCTACGGATGTTCGGGGTCTTTGGGACCAATTCTTCAAAGACCTTTCGCTTGACTATGCGTACAGGAACCGAGAGATGTTGGACCCTTTTAAAACGTCTGTTGTGACGTTCGACACACTGAAGAGTATCCAAGACTTGCTCAGTGTCAGTGGGTACTCCGTCCAAGACTTTGATCTCCCTCGGCTGAGCGAGTTCCCTCGCCTGGTGCTTGAGTCTGTTCTGCAAAACAATCTCATCCGACGAGAGCTAACGGGATATGACGCGTCTGTTCTTGAACAAATTGTGAGCGAGGAGGACCACCTAAACGAGGAGCAGCGCTTGACCTATGATCAGATCACCCAAGCTGTCGAGGACCCACAGGAAGGCAGGAAGCTATTCTTCGTTGATGGACCAGGCGGTACCGGGAAGTCGACACTGCTTCGGAACATACTGGCCAAGGTTCGTCTATCCGGGAAAATTGCAATCGCGGTCGCTTCCAGTGGGATTGCTTCTCTGCTGCTTATGGGAGGTCGGACAGCGCATTCTACCTTCAAAATCCCCTTGAAGATAGACGGCGAATCTACTTGCAACATCAACAAGCGATCCCAGGTCACGGAATTGATGAGGAAAGCAAGTTTGATAGTTTGGGACGAGGCACCCATGGCGCATCGGCACGCGTTTGAGGCAGTGGACAGAACGCTTCGTGACGTTTTGGATAACGAGGCAGAACCTTTCGGTGGGAAAGTCGTTGTGCTTTCGGGAGATTTCAGGCAAATTCTCCCGGTGGTGAAGGGCGGCTCGGCGACAGAGACAATCGACGCATGCCTGAAGTCATCCGAACTGTGGCCACTTTTCCAGAAGGTGCGTCTGACAGAGAACATGCGTGTTCGCACGGCTGCCACCTCCGATAGTGCTGCAGAAATGGCTGCGTTTTCCGAGTACCTGCTGGAGGTTGGAGAGGGGAGACACGAGGTACACAACGATCTGGGAAATGACTACATTAAGATTCCACGCGACATGCTCATCGACAACCCCGCCGGTGATCCAGATGAGGACGAGGAGATCCGTCCGGGAGCTATTCCGCGAGGTATGCGGCGCATGATCGACGAGATGTACGCCGACATCAACAATTCGGAAGTCGCAACGGACGAGTACTTTGCGAGTCGCACCATCCTCACCACCACGAACGCGATAGTCCATCGTATCAACGAAGCCGTAGCGGATCGCATGACTGGGCCAGCTCGAGAATATGTGTCCACGGACTCAGTGGAGGATGACGAGGACGGGAACTTATTCGAGCAGGAGGTGCTCAACTCCCTGAACATCAGTGGTATCCCACCCCACAAGCTGAAACTCAAGAAGGGGATGCCGATCATCATGATGCGGAACTTAAATCCCGACCTGGGGTTGTGCAACGGAACGCGTCTGCGAATCGTCGAACTCAAAGATCATGTCATCCATGCCACCATCATGGCCGGCGACAGACAAGGCCAGCATGTGTTGATCCCGCGCATCGTGTTCATCAGCGATGGCGACATCCGCGATTTCCCATTTCGACTGAGACGCAGGCAGTTTCCTATCCAGACTGCCTTTGCCATGACGATCAACAAGGCGCAGGGACAAACGGTGCAGTACCTGGGACTGTACTTGGCGACTCCTTGCTTTTCCCACGGTCAGCTGTATGTGGCCATGTCAAGGGTTACGTCGAGATCGAGATTCAAGGCGTTGGTCGAGTATCCAGAGCGGGAGGAAGAAGACGGAGTGTACACGGCGAACATAGTGTACCGACAGCTGTTCGAGAGAGCGTAGGCAGCGACTTCGTGTGAATGCATATTTTACGAAAGGAATACATTTGTCACTTTGCATAGCGGTAATTGTTGAGAGTCACCATTCCCCCTCGAGCGCAGCGAGTACGCCTGTGGTTTGAAGTCCGTGTGCGAAGCACGCGGGTGAAAACCCAGGACCAAGCAGTGCATGCTAGACAAGCGAAGGCGAAGCTTGAGAGCCGTAGCGGGCTTAGGGTTCGTACACACGGGAACCACGTGAGACGAGCGCAGCGAGTACGCCTGTGGTTTGAAGTCCGTGTGCGGAGCACGCGGGTGAAAACCCAGGACCAAGCAGTGCATGCTAGACAAGCGAAGGCGAAGCTTGAGAGCCGTAGCGGGCTTAGGGTTCGTACACACGGGAACCACGTGAGACGAGCGCAGCGAGTACGCCTGTGGTTTGAAGTCCGTGTGCGGAGCACGCGGGTGAAAACCCAGGACCAAGCAGTGCATGCTAGACAAGCGAAGGCGAAGCTTGCGAGCCGTAGCGGGCTTAGGGTTCGTACACACGGGAACAATGTGAGACGAGCGCAGCGAGTACGCCTGTGGTTTGAAGTCCGTGTGCGAAGCACGCGGGTGAAAACCCAGGACCAAGCAGTGCATGCTAGACAAGCGAAGGCGAAGCTTGCGAGCCGTAGCGGGCTTAGGGTTCGTACACACGGGAACCACGTGAGACGAGCGCAGCGAGTACGCCTGTGGTTTGAAGTCCGTGTGCGGAGCACGCGGGTGAAAACCCAGGACCAAGCAGTGCATGCTAGACAAGCGAAGGCGAAGCTTGAGAGCCGTAGCGGGCTTAGGGTTCGTACACACGGGAACCACGTGAGACGAGCGCAGCGAGTACGCCTGTGGTTTGAAGTCCGTGTGCGAAGCACGCGGGTGAAAACCCAGGACCAAACAGTGCATGCTAGACAAGCGAAGGCGAAGCTTGCGAGCCGTAGCGGGCTTAGGGTTTTGATACAAGTCTACTGTAAAATATACTGATATAAAACATAAGCCTGTCATAGCAAAAACAGTAGTGAAGCGAGCTGGATGAGCGAGCGAACGGGCACCAACCAACCATGCACCCACCGCCCGCAACGCGGGCGGCGCTCGGCTAGTCTCCTACAAGTAACAGAGTAACCTGTCCGTCCGTCCGTCCGTCCGTCCGTCCGTCCGTCTGTCCGTCATTCCGTACGCACCTCGAGCGTAACGCAAATCCGGACTTTCCGTTGGCTATAAATAGCTGCCGAGCGCAGCGAAGGCGGCCCTCCCATTCGCCAATACTATAATTCGAGCCCTCTCATTGGCTATATAGTGGAGACTCTGCGCGATTGGCTGTTATAATGCGTAGTGTGGACTACACCACATCGGAAGTAGCCGAATAAAATCACTGATGCTGATTGGACAAAATAAACCGCCTTTAACAACGTTTCTTTTCATTCCCATACGTGGTCGAGTTTCAGGGAGATTCCAGGCAAATTCTGCAGGTGGTGAAGGGCGGCTCGGCGACAGAGACAATCGACGCATGCCTGAAGTCATCCGAACGGTGGCCACTTTTCCAGAAGGTGCGTCTGACAGAGAACATGCGTGTTCGCACGGCTGCCACGTCCGATAGTGCTGCAGAAATGGCTGCGTTTTCCGAGTACCTGTTGAAGGTTGGAGAGGGGAGACACGAGGTACACAATGATCTGGGAAATGACTACATCAAGATTCCACGTGACATGCTCATCGACAACCCGTCGGTGATCCAGATGATGACGAGAAGATCCGACCGGGAGCTATTCCGCGAGGTATGCGGCGCATGATCGACGAGATGTACGCCGACATCAACAATTCGGAAGTCGCAACGGACGAGTACTTTGCGAGTCGCACCATCCTCACCACCACGAACGCGATAGTCCATCGTATCAACGAAGCCGTAGCGGATCGCATGACGGGACCAGCTCGAGAATATGTGTCCACGGACTCAGTGGAGGATGACGAGGACGGGAACTTATTCGAGCAGGAGGTGCTCGACTCCCTGAACATCAGTGGCATCCCACCCCACAAGCTGAAACTCAAGAAGGGGATGCCGATCATCATGATGCGGAACTTAAATCCCGACCTGGGGTTGTGCAACGGAACACGCCTGCGAATCGTCGAACTCAAAGATCATGTCATCCATGCCACCATCATGGCCGGCGACAGGCAAGGCCAGCATGTGTTGATCCCGCGCATCGTGTTCATCAGCGATGGCGACATCCGCGATTTCCCATTTCGACTGAGACGCAGGCAGTTTCCTATCCAGACTGCCTTTGCCATGACGATCAACAAGGCGCAGGGACAAACGGTGCAGTACCTGGGACTGTACTTGGCGACTCCTTGCTTTTCCCACGGTCAGCTGTATGTGGCCATGTCAAGGGTTACGTCGAGGTCGAGATTCAAGGCGTTGGTCGAGTATCCAGAGCGGGAGGAAGAAGACGGAGTGTACACGGCGAATATAGTGTACCGACAGCTGTTCGAGAGGGCGTAGGCAGTGACTTCGTGTGAATGCATATTTTACGAAAGGAATACATTTGTCACTTTGCATAGCGGTAATTGTTGAGAGTCACCATTCCCCCTCGAGCGCAGCGAGTACGCCTGTGGTTTGAAGTCCGTGTGCGAAGCACGCGGGTGAAAACCCAGGACCAAGCAGTGCATGCTAGACAAGCGGAGGCGAAGCTTGCGAGCCGTAGCGGGCTTAGGGTTCGCACACACGGGAACCACGTGAGACGAGCGCAGCGAGTACGCCTGCGGTTTGAAGTCCGTGTGCGAAGCACGCGGGTGAAAACCCAGGACCAAGCAGTGCATGGTAGACAAGCGAAGGCGAAGCTTGCGAGCCGTAGCGGGCTTAGGGTTTTGATACAAGTCTACTGTAAAATATACTGAGATAAAACATAAGCCTGTCATAGTAAAAATAGTAGTGAAGCGTGCTGGATGAGCGAGCGAACGGGCACCAACCAACCATGCACCCACCGCCCGCAACGCGGGCGGCGCTCGGCTAGTCTCCTACAAGTAACAGAGTAACCTGTCCGTCTGTCCGTCATTCCGTACGCACCTCGAGGGTAACGCAAATCCGGACTTTCCGTTGGCTATAAATAGCTGCCGAGCGCAGCGAAGGCGGCCCTCCCATTCGCCAATACTATAATTCGAGCCCTCTCATTGGCTATATAGTGGAGACTCTGCGCGATTGGCTGTTATAATGCGTAGTGTGGACTACACCACATCGGAAGTAGCCGAATAAAATCACTGATGCTGATTGGACAAAATAAACCGCCTTTAACAACGTTTCTTTTCATTCCCATACGTGGTCGAGTTTCAGGGAGATTCCAGGCAAATTCTGCAGGTGGTGAAGGGCGGATCGGCTACAGAGACAATCGACGCATGCCTGAAGTCATCCGAACGGTGGCCACTTTTCCAGAAGGTGCGTCTGACAGAGAACATGCGTGTTCGCACGGCTGCCACGTCCGATAGTGCTGCAGAAATGGCTGCGTTTTCCGAGTACCTGTTGAAGGTTGGAGAGGGGAGACACGAGGTACACAATGATCTGGGAAATGACTACATCAAGATTCCACGTGACATGCTCATCGACAACCCGTCGGTGATCCAGATGAGGACGAGGAGATCCGACCGGGAGCTACTCCGCGAGGTATGCGGCGCATGATCGACGAGATGTACGCCGACATCAACAATTCGGAAGTCGCAACGGACGAGTACTTTGCGAGTCGCACCATCCTCACCACCACGAACGCGATAGTCCATCGTATCAACGAAGCCGTAGCGGATCGCATGACGGGACCAGCTCGAGAATATGTGTCCACGGACTCAGTGGAGGATGACGAGGACGGGAACTTATTCGAGCAGGAGGTGCTCGACTCCCTGAACATCAGTGGCATCCCACCCCACAAGCTGAAACTCAAGAAGGGGATGCCGATCATCATGATGCGGAACTTAAATCCCGACCTGGGGTTGTGCAACGGAACACGCCTGCGAATCGTCGAACTCAAAGATCATGTCATCCATGCCACCATCATGGCCGGCGACAGGCAAGGCCAGCATGTGTTGATCCCGCGCATCGTGTTCATCAGCGATGGCGACATCCGCGATTTCCCATTTCGACTGAGACGCAGGCAGTTTCCTATCCAGACTGCCTTTGCCATGACGATCAACAAGGCGCAGGGACAAACGGTGCAGTACCTGGGACTGTACTTGGCGACTCCTTGCTTTTCCCACGGTCAGCTGTATGTGGCCATGTCAAGGGTTACGTCGAGGTCGAGATTCAAGGCGTTGGTCGAGTATCCAGAGCGGGAGGAAGAAGACGGAGTGTACACGGCGAATATAGTGTACCGACAGCTGTTCGAGAGGGCGTAGGCAGTGACTTCGTGTGAATGCATATTTTACGAAAGGAATACATTTGTCACTTTGCATAGCGGTAATTGTTGAGAGTCACCATTCCCCCTCGAGCGCAGCGAGTACGCCTGTGGTTTGAAGTCCGTGTGCGAAGCACGCGGGTGAAAACCCAGGACCAAGCAGTGCATGCTAGACAAGCGGAGGCGAAGCTTGCGAGCCGTAGCGGGCTTAGGGTTCGTACACACGGGAACCACGTGAAACGAGCGCAGCGAGTACGCCTGTGGTTTGAAGTCCGTGTGCGAAGCACGCGGGTGAAAACCCAGGACCAAGCAGTGCATGCTAGACAAGCGGAGGCGAAGCTTGCGAGCCGTAGCAGGCTTAGGGTTCGTACACACTAGAACCACGTGAGACGAGCGCAGCGAGTACGCCTGCGGTTTGAAGTCCGTGTGCGAAGCACGCGGGTGAAAACCCAGGACCAAGCAGTGCATGGTAGACAAGCGGAGGCGAAGCTTGCGAGCCGTAGCGGGCTTAGGGTTGTGGTACAAGTCAATAATAAAACATATCGATATAAAATATAAGCCTTTCATAGTAAAAATAGTAGTGAAGCGAGCTGGATGAGCGAGCGAACGGGCACCAACCAACCATGCACCCACCGCCCGCAACGCGGGCGGCGCTCGGCTAGTCTCCTACAAGTAACAGAGTAACCTGTCCGTCTGTCCGTCATTCCGTACGCACCTCGAGGGTAACGCAAATCCGGACTTTCCGTTGGCTATAAATAGCTGCCGAGCGCAGCGAAGGCGGCCCTCCCATTCGCCAATACTATAATTCGAGCCCTCTCATTGGCTATATAGTGGAGACTCTGCGCGATTGGCTGTTATAATGCGTAGTGTGGACTACACCACATCGGAAGTAGCCGAATAAAATCACTGATGCTGATTGGACAAAATAAACCGCCTTTAACAACGTTTCTTTTCATTCCCATACGTGGTCGAGTTTCAGGGAGATTCCAGGCAAATTCTGCAGGTGGTGAAGGGCGGATCGGCTACAGAGACAATCGACGCATGCCTGAAGTCATCCGAACGGTGGCCACTTTTCCAGAAGGTGCGTCTGACAGAGAACATGCGTGTTCGCACGGCTGCCACGTCCGATAGTGCTGCAGAAATGGCTGCGTTTTCCGAGTACCTGTTGAAGGTTGGAGAGGGGAGACACGAGGTACACAATGATCTGGGGAATGACTACATTAAGATTCCACGCGACATGCTCATCGACAACCCCGCCGGTGATCCAGATGAGGACGAGGAGATCCGACCGGGAGCTACTCCGCGAGGTATGCGGCGCATGATCGACGAGATGTACGCCGACATCAACAATTCGGAAGTCGCAACAGACGAGTACTTTGCGAGTCGCACCATCCTCACCACCACGAACGCGATAGTCCATCGTATCAACGAAGCCGTAGCGGATCGCATGACTGGACCAGCTCGAGAATATGTGTCCACGGACTCAGTGGAGGATGACGAGGACGGGAACTTATTCGAGCAGGAGGTGCTCAACTCCCTGAACATCAGTGGCATCCCACCCCACAAGCTGAAACTCAAGAAGGGGATGCCGACCATCATGATGCGGAACTTAAATCCCGACCTGGGGTTGTGCAACGGAACACGCCTGCGAATCGTCGAACTCAAAGATCATGTCATCCACGCCACCATCATGGCCGGCGACAGGCAAGGCCAGCATGTGTTGATCCCGCGCATCGTGTTCATCAGCGATGGCGACATCCGCGATTTCCCATTTCGACTGAGACGCAGGCAGTTTCCTATCCAGACTGCCTTTGCCATGACGATCAACAAGGCGCAGGGACAAACGGTGCAGTACCTGGGACTGTACTTGGCGACTCCTTGCTTTTCCCACGGTCAGCTGTATGTGGCCATGTCAAGGGTTACGTCGAGGTCGAGATTCAAGGCATTGGTCGAGTATCCAGAGCGGGAGGAAGAAGACGGAGTGTACACGGCGAACATAGTGTACCGACAGCTGTTCGAGAGGGCGTAGGCAGCGACTTCGTGTGAATGCATATTTTACGAAAGGAATACATTTGTCACTTTGCATAGCGGTAATTGTTGAGAGTCGCCATTCCCCCTCGAGCGCAGCGAGCACGCCTGCGGTTTGAAGTCCGTGTGCGAAGCACGCGGGTGAAAACCCAGGACCAAACAGTGCATGCTAGACAAGCGGAGGCGAAGCTTGCGAGCCGTAGCGGGCTTAGGGTTCGTACACACGGGAACCACGTGAGACGAGCGCAGCGAGTACGCCTGTGGTTTGAACCCCGTGTGCGAAGCACGCGGGTGAAAACCCAGGACCAAACAGTGCATGCTAGACAAGCGGAGGCGAAGCTTGCGAGCCGTAGCGGGCTTAGGGTTCATGGAGACGGGAACCACGTGAGACGAGCGCAGCGAGTACGCCTGTGGTTTGAAGTCCGTGTGCAAAGCACGCGGGTGAAAACCCAGGACCAAACAGTGCATGGTAGACAAGCGAAGGCGAAGCTTGCGAGCCGTAGCGGGCTTAGGGTTTTGATACAAGTCTACTGTAAAATATACTGAGATAAAACATAAGCCTGTCATAGTAAAAATAGTAGTGAAGCGAGCTGGATGAGCGAGCGAACGGGCACCAACCAACCATGCACCCACCGCCCGCAACGCGGGCGGCGCTCGGCTAGTCTCCTACAAGTAACAGAGTAACCTGTCCGTCTGTCCGTCATTCCGTACGCACCTCGAGGGTAACGCAAATCCGGACTTTCCGTTGGCTATAAATAGCTGCCGAGCGCAGCGAAGGCGGCCCTCCCATTCGCCAATACTATAATTCGAGCCCTCTCATTGGCTATTTAGTGGAGCCTCTGCGCGATTGGCTATTATAATGCGTAGAGTGGACTACACCACATCGGAACTAGCCGAATGAAATCGCTGCTGATTGGACAAAATAAACCGCCTTTCAACAACTTTTCTTTTCATTCCCATACGTGGTCGAGTTTCAGAGAGATTCCAGGCAAATTCTCCCGGTGGTGAAGGGCGGCTCGGCGACAGAGACAATCGACGCATGCCTGAAGTCATCCGAACTGTGGCCACTTTTCCAGAAGGTGCGTCTGACAGAGAACATGCGTGTTCGCACGGCTGCCACCTCCGATAGTGCTGCTGAAATGGCTGCGTTTTCCGAGTACCTGCTGGAGGTTGGAGAGGGGAGACACGAGGTACACAATGATCTGGGAAATGACTACATTAAGATTCCACGCGACATGCTCATCGACAACCCCGCCGGTGATCCAGATGAGGACGAGGAGATCCGACCGGGAGCTACTCCGCGAGGTATGCGGCGCATGATCGACGAGATGTACGCCGACATCAACAATTCGGAAGTCGCAACGGACGAGTACTTTGCGAGTCGCACCATCCTCACCACCACGAACGCGATAGTCCATCGTATCAACGAAGCCGTAGCGGATCGCATGACGGGACCAGCTCGAGAATATGTGTCCACGGACTCAGTGGAGGATGACGAGGACGGGAACTTATTCGAGCAGGAGGTGCTCGACTCCCTGAACATCAGTGGCATCCCACCCCACAAGCTGAAACTCAAGAAGGGGATGCCGATCATCATGATGCGGAACTTAAATCCCGACCTGGGGTTGTGCAACGGAACACGCCTGCGAATCGTCGAACTCAAAGATCATGTCATCCATGCCACCATCATGGCCGGCGACAGGCAAGGCCAGCATGTGTTGATCCCGCGCATCGTGTTCATCAGCGATGGCGACATCCGCGATTTCCCATTTCGACTGAGACGCAGGCAGTTTCCTATCCAGACTGCCTTTGCCATGACGATCAACAAGGCGCAGGGACAAACGGTGCAGTACCTGGGACTGTACTTGGCGACTCCTTGCTTTTCCCACGGTCAGCTGTATGTGGCCATGTCAAGGGTTACGTCGAGGTCGAGATTCAAGGCGTTGGTCGAGTATCCAGAGCGGGAGGAAGAAGACGGAGTGTACACGGCGAATATAGTGTACCGACAGCTGTTCGAGAGGGCGTAGGCAGTGACTTCGTGTGAATGCATATTTTACGAAAGGAATACATTTGTCACTTTGCATAGCGGTAATTGTTGAGAGTCACCATTCCCCCTCGAGCGCAGCGAGTACGCCTGTGGTTTGAAGTCCGTGTGCGAAGCACGCGGGTGAAAACCCAGGACCAAGCAGTGCATGCTAGACAAGCGGAGGCGAAGCTTGCGAGCCGTAGCGGGCTTAGGGTTCGTACACACGGGAACCACGTGAAACGAGCGCAGCGAGTACGCCTGTGGTTTGAAGTCCGTGTGCGAAGCACGCGGGTGAAAACCCAGGACCAAGCAGTGCATGCTAGACAAGCGGAGGCGAAGCTTGCGAGCCGTAGCAGGCTTAGGGTTCGTACACACTAGAACCACGTGAGACGAGCGCAGCGAGTACGCCTGCGGTTTGAAGTCCGTGTGCGAAGCACGCGGGTGAAAACCCAGGACCAAGCAGTGCATGGTAGACAAGCGGAGGCGAAGCTTGCGAGCCGTAGCGGGCTTAGGGTTGTGGTACAAGTCAATAATAAAACATATCGATATAAAATATAAGCCTTTCATAGTAAAAATAGTAGTGAAGCGAGCTGGATGAGCGAGCGAACGGGCACCAACCAACCATGCACCCACCGCCCGCAACGCGGGCGGCGCTCGGCTAGTATTATAACAATGCAACAGGGCTTGGTATAGTAGCCAGCAAATAGTATCAATAGAATAGCATCACGACAACTACTTCGAGTAAAATACTATTAATATTGATATTATACGCAAACGTGGATCTAACTGACATCCACATGAAGATATTCGATGCCACCTAATCTGACATATTGCAGCTGCGCGGTGGTGGACCGCTCCGCTCCAAGTTCAGCTTGATATAACGATCGCATAAATAGTTTTATCGTGTGTGAGCTAACAGATATTCTCGTCTTGGTGTTGACACCCACCCCGCATACAGGACAGTTGATCGCTGGTGGTGTGTCAAGCGAGAAGCATGTTTTGTGCTATTTCGCTAAGCGTAGTGTGCTTTACATCCAAGGGGTCATCTCACATGACCGAAGAAGAAATTCATCTCAAACGTAGAACCAAATTGTGTTTATGTAGCATGCTGCGTTCGTTGGCGTCATGATCAAGTAGGCTTTTACCGATGAATTTGTGAGTGCAGCGTACAAAGCCCTTGACATGTTCATTAAGTATCGTTTTAGGGACGCGAGGTGTAACAAAGCATTTATGATACTATTTTCTTGTAATAATGGCTTCGTGGTGGCTTCAATACGCGTCTGACTGCAACAAATATCGGGTGTTCACTGCGATTGTTGCGCTACGTTAACGGATGCTCTGCCAAACGCATTCGAAGCGCGATGCTCTGACTCTTTAGTTCATCAAATAGATCCTATCTAGAGTAGCGTTCCAATGTTCTTCTTGCCAGAGATGCCATAGTTCTGGTACGAGTTTCACGGCGAATCTGTTGATGGGTAAATACTATTCGATTATGGTGACAATGGCAGGGTGTCTTGACTGCTCGAGCGAGCACGTCAGCTGGTGCTTAACCTTTTTGGTACTAACCCGAAGTATGCGAATTAAAAGTCCACTACGGACCCATATTCACGTCGGGTAGTGAAAGGGCTAATGTTAGTAAGAGCAGTATCCTGGCCCAATCCAATATTTAGCCAAAAAGTATAGAACATTATCCCTGAATAGTGATACTACTACTAGTATCAATATCACTTTTATGCTACTATTAATATTAGAAGATGGCATTATCATAGTCGGTAGTATATATACTTATCTTACCGGTAGATCAAAATGTTTATCATTACTACTATTAACCGCTCAGGCCAATCCACATTATCGTCCATATTATCGTTATTAGTGTGCAAACCTGTGCTTTATGGAGGTGTGGTGGCTCAGCCACCGTGGCTGTATACGAGTAAAACATGCATCGGGCGGGGAATCGCTTAGGCCCCCAGCGGCTCGGCCTCGACCTCTTCCTCGCTCTTGACGTCGCCCTTGGCCGCGAGCTGGGACGGCTCGTGGTCGTCGCACTGCGCGACCCACTTGCTCTTGACCGGCATGATGTGGCAGTTGATGCGCATGACCTTCAGCCCCTTCGTGACCTCCAGGTCCACCTGCGTCCAGTTGTTGCGCTGGTCGGGCATGGTGCAGATGTGGCCCACCTTGGGCTGGCCGCAGCGGCCGCACTTGTACAGCTTCCGGTTCGCGTCGTCGAGAGCCATCTTCTTGCTGGCCGATGAGGAGGCAGAGGTGCTCACACTGCGACGCGGCGGCGAGCGGCCCGGATTGAGGTCTGCGGGACTCGGCTCCTCCGGAACCGAGAGGAAGCCTAGATTCATCTGGGACATATCCACCGATAGCCCCGACGAGCGGTTCGGACCGCGCCTGCGAGCGGCTGCGCGGGGCGGCAAGTTGCTTCCTAACGACGAGCGTCGGCCGTGCAGCGAGTGCACCGCCCCGCTGGCAATCTGAGGCGGCACCTGGAACTGGAACTGCTGCATGTTGGGCTGTGGTGGCGCCGGGAACATGGTCGGGTCCTGGAAGCTGGCGAACGGGTTGGGGTACCCTTGGTTCGGGTTCATGTTCTGCTGCTGAGCCGACTGCATCTGTTGCTCCTTGGTTTGCTGCGCCAAAATGCGGAACTGGTCCAGATTGTGAAGCAGGTCCACAGGGTTCGAGTGGTGCCTCGAGTGGTGGTTCACGGGGCGCTTCCGCTTCATCTTGAGCTCATTTACTCCCTCTTGGATGCGCTGCGAGCGGTAGGCGACGGGGGACGCGCCCCCATTAGTTCCGCCATTGTCGTCCGTCGTCGCTGCGTTCACCACCGGTACCTGTTGCTGCTGCTGGTCGGGGTTTAGCTCCGACCACGATAGTTCCTTGAGGAACTCATCCATTTCTTGGAACGACTCTCCCTGAGGCGTCGCGGAACCCGTGAACGGCATGGGGTTGGTGATCGGGGATTCCCCATGGACAGGTGCAAAAGGCATCATGTGTTGTTGCTGGGGAAAGCCCATACCGTTGGGCCCCATGACAGGCGTGGAGATGACGCTGGGAGCCATGTTGGCCATGCCGAAGGCCTGCAGCACGTCCGGATTGGAACGCACGCGCTTGTGTTTGTGCTGCGGCGCCACGCGGTAGTTGGCCCCCACGGCCGTCGAACCGTTCGGGTTGAAGGAGAAGGAGAGTGGCGTGAGCAGGTCGTCGCTCTCGGCCTTGGGCGCCATCATGTTGGTGGGCGATGAGCCGGGCACGTCGCTGTCCAGCAGCATTTGGTCGTCGGGCGCCACGAAGCCGGCGGGCGCGTTCACAGAGCCGTCAGCGGGCGCGTCTCCTCCCTCGAGGAAGTTGT
Source organism: Phytophthora ramorum (assembly GCF_020800215.1). Lineage (NCBI taxonomy): Eukaryota > Oomycota > Peronosporomycetes > Peronosporales > Peronosporaceae > Phytophthora > Phytophthora ramorum. The sequence goes on along the minus strand of NW_027150662.1, from coordinate 222,819 downwards.
AGTCGAGCGGCAAGCCGTCGAACAGGTCCAGCGTCTGCGCGTCTGCCATGGGGACCGGTTGGGAGAATTCTGCTATAGAGGTCGAAGCTCTTGTGAGTTCGGTGCGTGCAAATCGAGTTTGGAAGGGACTGGTGCGACAAATTCATGCAGCCTCGGATTGGTCAAAACTCTCTAAACCCTAGCCCTAATCTACCAGCTGCCGCCTTGATTCAAAATGGCTACATTATGCAAGCGGCGGCGTCGCAACCGCACTGCAACGGCTTGACGTGTTTGCACGCATCACGTTTGCCGCTCAAGACGCTGTTAACAAACACTTTCTTAATACTTTCTTCATACATATTATCCACGTGGGGAGGACGCGCGGTTACCCCTCGCTACAGGCTACAGAGTGTGCGGGAACGCCATGGTCGGCGTGCCGCCGCCGAAGCTCGAGACGCCCATCTCGTACGTCACGGTCTCCGCCGGATGGTGCTCCACCGTCTGATAAAAGGTTGGGTCCAACGCGCCAGCCCGTGCAGGATCTTGCAACAACGCCTGCAACAACGCACGCGATCGGCCGAACGCAGTCAGCAACCAATTTTCAAGCCCAGATCGCCCTCAAGCCGGCGCCGCGCCAACGAAGCGATGCCATCCGTGTCAACTCCAGCAACAAACGTTCGACGCGGCGGCGGCCTTCTTAGAAAAGAAATTCACTCACCTGCAGACTCAGCGGGCTCAGCTGCGACGGATCCTGTCGCGGGTACGGGTCCCACATGCCCGCGCCGTTTGCGCCAGGCTGCTGAGACTGCTGGCCTTGCTGATGCTGCTGCTGTTGCTGCTGGTTGTCGCCTATCCGGGACATAGCGTCAATCTCACCGTTCGCGGCGGGGACGGCGGCCGGGAGCCAGGCCTCGCTCCCATTCTGCTGCTGGTCGGTCTGATGAACAGGAGACGCGCTTTGGCTTCCAGTGGACGTTTGGCGCTCGTAGTATCGTGGGTCATAACCATTGTTGGTCGCGTACTCCTGACCCTCATACTGCTGGGGTGGGGCGTAAGGCTGCTGAGCGTAGGCAGCGGCGGCATACAAATTCGGGTCGCCGCTTGGAGAATGGCCCATTAGCATGCCTCGGTTCTGTTGGTACGGCTCCGCCTTCAGGTCCTCCGTGAGCATGGCGACGTGGCTAATGTGTTGGCCCTGCTGCATCTGCGCCTGCTGCTGCAAGAGTTTCTCGTGGAGACGCATTTGCTGCATTTGTTGTTGCTGATCAAGCTGCTGCACTGCTTCGGCGTTATGCGCTTGCAAGTGCTGCTGCTGCTGCAGAAGTTGCATCTGTCGCTGCCGCATCAACGCCGAGTTGTTGTATCCTATGGCCGCCTGTTGTGCCGCCGCAGCTTGCGCTTGCTGTTGGTTCTTCTTATGCTGTGCGTGTGAAGCCGCAGCCTTGCTCGGGTTCTGCTTCAGCGACTTCCACCGGATCTTCACCGAGTCCTCCGTACGACCCTTCAGAAGCTGAGAAATCTGCGACCACTTGTTGCCGAGCCGTGCTTGGGCGGTGAGGATCACCGAATCCTCCTCTTCAGTGTAAGGGCCCTTATTAATGGCTGGATCCAGGTGGTTCTTCCATCGTTCACGGCACTGCTTGGGCGTACGTCCTGGGATACGCTCAGCGATCTGGCCCCAGTTGTTGCAGCCTTGGGTCACCAGATACTCGAGCACTTGGTCCTCTTCGAACGACCAGTGCCCCTTCACCAAGCCCGGCTTTAGCACCTTGCGCCAACGCTGAAGGCACTGAGCGTGATTGCGCCCAGGGACCAGCTCAGCAATAGCCTTCCAGTTCTTTTCGCCGTGGATACGCACGCTCTCACGGAGAGCCGAGTCTTGACCCTTCGTCCAGCGCTTGGTCGTCGGAGCATCCGGGTCTTCCCCCAGCTCAGTGTTTCCATTTGAGTTTTCTGCGTTCTCTTCATTAGCTGCCACCGGCGTTCCTGCATCGGAGCGGGTGCGCTGCGTGGGCTTCTGCTCGCCTTGGACAAGCGTGCGGCTACTCTGCGGACGGTCACGCTTTGCTGCAGACACGTCGTCGTCCTGTGTCGAGAATGTCGCACTGTTGTCTCCCGGGATAAAGCCCTTCTTGTTGATTTCCAACTCGCGCAGGTTCAACTCCGAGTCTGCAATGTGCGAGTTGCTCAGCAGACGTCCCACCTGCGAGATATCTTCCTTGGAGATCACCACCGATGACGAGGACAACGAGCGTCCAACGACAACACCGTCGGCGTTGGGCATGCCCGCTAGGTGCTGGGCCGTTAGCTTATGCCCATCAGCCTCTTTGCTGGAAATTGCACAAAACGTAGAGCAGTTAGCGCAATTAACACAGACAATAGTTGCACTAGGATGTCGTACCCATCGGGGCCCACCACGGCATTGAACGAGTGGAACTTGTTGGCGCCGCCGTTGAGCATCTTGACGCGGCTGGCAGCTGCAGAGAGAGAGCAAAACGTTAGCATCAAAATCATGGAAAGAAAAATGATCTGGCTGAGCGCACCGTTGAGTGCCTGCTTGCGCTTGAGGTGCGACTCCATGTTGTGCTCCTCCTGGGCCTGCACCTCGGCCAGCTTGGCCTGCTGCACGAGGAACTTTTTGCGTAGATTCAGGATGAACTTCTTCTTGCCCTCGACGGTAGACTCGGCCATGGCTTTGATCACGCGGAACTGCTTCTCGTCCCGCAGGCGGCCCACGTAGCGGCACAACTCGCCACTCTCGCTCGGGGACAACCCGCTGAGCGACATGAGGAAAAGCCGCGAGGCCTCGGCAGGCAGCGACTGCAGCAGCTGCGCCAACAAGTCTCCAAAGTTGTCGGTCGCCGCCGATTCCGTGGGCGGCGCCGGCTCCGGCTGGTTGTCGATGGCCGTGTCCGCCATGCTTGGGCCGTGTGCGTGTCGTAGAGAAGAGGGGCGGGTGCGCGCGCGGGCGAATATTGCCTTTTGTCTGCCAGCGGTCGTTCTCCCCCTTGTCGCTGCGGTTTCCCCTTCCCCTCTGCAGAAACCCTCATCATTTAATATCCCTGTCTTCGGACTGCAATTCCATTTGCAAGGTAAGCGTATAAGTGAGGAGCTGTCATCTCTGAAATTGAATACTTCGCCACGACCGCTTTGATTGTCGAGTGACGGCGAGGGCGCGCGCTTGTGGGCACTTCCGCCCTGGTACGTCAAAGCTCCCTGCTATAGACTAAGACGGCGGAGAAGAGTCCGGTGGCGCCGCTGCGAGCGTGTGGCTCGAGCGCAGCAGAGACTTGCCGTTGCCGCCTGCGGAAGATTTCCACCAAGTGACTCTTTGGCCCATCCCCCTGGTGTCCTGGCGTTGTACGCCGCCTCGCGAAAGGATGTTGCTTCACTTAGACAGAATGTGCAGCAACGCCGTTTGGCGCGCAAGTTTGGATCGCTTGCTGGACCAGCAGTGCCGATGAAAGCGTGGTTGATGGCACGGCGAATCGATGGCGAGGTCGAGGAGTCTTCAATGCGCGGTGAGGCAATCGCATTGCAGCGCTCTCCCCTCCTTATTTTCCGGACCGACAGGCAGAAAGGTACAGCAGAATAAGCTTTTCGCCGCGTGACGTAGCGCGCTACAGTCCAGTAGCTGTATCCAGGCCGTCGTCACGCCGCCGCGGTGCTGGAGTAGCGACCGGTGCAACCTCGACAAGCAGGGCAAGATCCTGCCACACTGCTGCTGCCTCACCGCTGCAACATCGCTTTCGGTGGCGCGACGATTGGGGTCGCCCCGGAGTCAAGTGCCTGTAGGTCGCAGATTGGGCGAGTGGTTGTAGCTGTAGATAATGCGGCAAGCTCGGATATCTTACACGTATATAATAGTAGTAAACATGTATGTTGGCCACAGCCATCTTGGCATGTCGTAAGCCACTGCCGCGTGCTGTGATTCACAGTCACAGTCACGGTGCACCGTTCACTGCACTGCGCCGCGATCAGCGCGAACATGTATCCGGAAAAAACTACATTTTAGCATAAATATACAAGCTTAGAAAGAGACTGATTTGTAGCTTATCCGGAACTGCTACTTAGTACACACGTGCAACCACACAGGGAACCTAGAAACAAACGTTGGCATTCCCTGCACGAACCTAAGCACAAATCGCCGGCATTCCCCGCACGACACCAAGACGCCTCTTGCGTATCAAAGGAAGTTGTAACTTTGGCGAGGCTACCAAAATTTGGTCCAAATTGGTATGCCAATCGTCTGATTCGGATATCATGCAGGCTCGTAACGGAATGCTTTAATATTCGTATAGGGAGTAAATGATATTATGGAGGTGTTGTCATTACAAATATGCAGGTTATCCTTTACTATGCCTTACCTATAATTAAAGGCTATGTTATGTTACAGGTGTTTGCACTGGCCTGTCGCAGGTGGGACTGGAACTCAGGATCTTTCACTTTTGAGTTTGCCGGAAACCCCTGGGGTGGACGTCAGCCGATAGATAGAACACATGAAGCTCTCAGCGTGTTTGGCGGCGATGGCGCTGGCCTTTGGCGCCGCACACGCGTGGACGTTCGACGCGTCGGAGGTGACGCCGCCCGATGACATCGTGGGCGAGCACCAGCCTCTGCAGCGCACCTGGACCATCTCCAGCTTCGCGCAGCTGGAGCAGCTTTACCTGGCCGTCCCTGGGCGCGTCTTCGTGGAGCTGGACCCCTCCCTGCTCCCGGCTACGGAGGCGCCTGCGACTGAAGGCCCCGATGTATCTCATGTTGTCCCCGGTGTCGTGGCCGGAGTCACCCCTGGAGTCGTCGCTGGCACGACCCCTGGCGTCGTGCCTGGATTTGTGCCCGGCGAGACGCCTGTGGGCTCGGAGGCAGCTAGTACTGAAGCCCCTGCGACTGAAGGTCCCGGTGTGCCGCATGTTGTCCCCGGTGTCGTGGCCGGAGTCACCCCTGGAGTCGTCGCTGGCACGACCCCTGGCGTCGTGCCTGGATTTGTGCCCGGTGAGACGCCTGTGGGCTCGGAGGCAGCTGGTACTGAAGCCCCTGCGACTGAAGGTCCCGGTGTGCCGCATGTTGTCCCCGGTGTCGTGGCCGGAGTCACCCCTGGAGTCGTCGCTGGCACGACCCCTGGCGTCGTGCCTGGATTTGTGCCCGGTGAGGCGCCTGTGGGCTCGGAGGCAGCTGGTACTGAAGCCCCTGCGACTGAAGGTCCCGGTGTGCCGCATGTTGTCCCCGGTGTCGTGGCCGGAGTCACCCCTGGAGTCGTCGCTGGCACGACCCCTGGCGTCGTGCCTGGATTTGTGCCCGGTGAGACGCCTGTGGGCTCGGAGGCAGCTGGTACTGAAGCCCCTGCGACTGAAGGTCCCGGTGTGCCGCATGTTGTCCCCGGTGTCGTGGCCGGAGTCACCCCTGGAGTCGTCGCTGGCACGACCCCTGGCGTCGTGCCTGGATTTGTGCCCGGTGAGGCGCCTGTGGGCTCGGAGGCAGCTGGTACTGAAGCCCCTGCGACTGAAGGTCCCGATGTGCCGCATGTTGTCCCCGGTGTCGTGGCCGGAGTCACCCCTGGAGTCGTCGCTGGCACGACCCCTGGCGTCGTGCCTGGATTTGTGCCCGGTGAGGCGCCTGTGGGCTCGGAGGCAGCTGGTACTGAAGCCCCTGCGACTGAAGGTCCCGGTGTGCCGCATGTTGTCCCCGGTGTCGTGGCCGGAGTCACCCCTGGAGTCGTCGCTGGCACGACCCCTGGTGTCGTGCCTGGATTTGTGCCCGGTGAGGCGCCTGTGGGCTCGGAGGCAGCTGGTACTGAAGCCCCTGCGACTGAAGGTCCCGGTGTGCCGCATGTTGTCCCCGGTGTCGTGGCCGGAGTCACCCCTGGAGTCGTCGCTGGCACGACCCCTGGCGTCGTGCCTGGATTTGTGCCCGGTGAGGCGCCTGTGGGCTCGGAGGCAGCTGGTACTGAAGCCCCTGCGACTGAAGGTCCCGGTGTGCCGCATGTTGTCCCTGGAGTCGTCGCTGGCACGACCCCTGGCGTCGTGCCTGGATTTGTGCCCGGCGAGGCGCCTGTGGGCACGGTTGCTGGCTCCGGTTTGGACTCGAACGACATTAGCCTCGTGAGTGAAACGATCGAGATACCGACCATGATGCTACGCAAACACCACCACCGTCACCACGATAACGAAGACGAAGACGAACAGCAGGGTGAGGAGACCGTGGTTGCCAGGATCGTGATCACGGGAAACTCGACAGACCTGATCAACATGATTGAGGCTGCACCTCTGCACCCACGACGCAATGATGGACTCAAGCTTCACCTGAAGAACGAGGACGCGTACGCCGAGGGCTACGTGCTGACGTACATCTACGTGTTCGAGAAGAACCTGCTGCGTCGCGTTACCACGGCATTCTCGGGTGACGTGGTACTAAACGACGACGTGGTGACACTCGACGACGCAGAGGCGGACGTCAAGTTCGCCTGCGTGGGCGACGCCAACCTGTACCTGGAGTCCAGCACCAACGCCACGTTGGCGTCGTTGGAGGTGGAAGTGACGGGCAGCGGTCTGGCGCAGCTGGAGATTCCCTCCGTGAACCTGGGGGGCGACTTCAACGTGGAAGTTGCTGGCAGCGGCGCCGTGGCCTTGATCACGAGCTCTCTGACTGCTGACGACGTGAAGACCACGCTCTCTGGATCGGGCAACATTGTGGTGGACACGAGCGACCTGGAGGCTCAGAAGCTCGATGCAGCCGTGTACGGCTCTGGTGTTGCTAGCTTTGCCACGGTGGGCTCGGTCGACAAGGAGACGCTGACGCTGTCCGGACCAGGTCAGCTGCTTGCTGGCTCGATCGTGGCGCGCAAGTCGGATGTGGATGTGTGGGGTGACGGCGACATGCTCGTGCAGGTGACCGACCGACTCACGGTGTCCACGTCGGTGTGGGGCAAGGTGGGCTACGTGAACGCGCCGCCCACGGATGTCAAGATCAAGGGCTGGTGGTTCTGGCGCGAGGCCAGCTCCATTGTGTACCCCGCCGCGGTGAACAAGGTGCTGATCTACGAGCCGGCGACCGTGCCGTCCAAGCACCCGGTGTACTACTCGATCGAGACGGCCGAATCGGCGCTGTCGGATGACCCGGACTACGCGTTCGTGTCGGCCGAGTCCGCCAACGTGGCGAACCTGATGACCACATCGTTGTCGAGCGTGGAGCAGACTGCTGCTGCCTCAACGGGCTCGCAGGGTCTGTTCTATGCGTTCTTCGGCGTGGGCGTCGTGGTGGTGAACGTCGTGGCTGCCCGTTCGTGGGCGCAGCGCCGCGTGCGTCGTCACTACACACGTCTCCTCTAAGCATAAGACAGCGCGGTTGGCAGCGTAGTGTAGCCTGGAAGGACAGAGCTCCACATCGGTTATAGTTTTGAAGAGCAAGAGGTGCGAGGAAGGCAGTGTTCTTTGAACGTATCGTTCGTCAGACAGATCGCTTGGATACTCTGGCACGCGGCTGCAGATTCAGTAGCAGCAGTATGAAAGATTTGCGTCAACGACCAAGAAATCAGATCTATGTAACCCAGCGCGCAATCACCGGGTTAAATTCAGAAATAGTTAAATCCGCTCATTTTTGGCTTCTTAAATAGGTGTAGCAGTTTAACACGCAGATTCTATTGGAGTTTATCGTAAAAAACATCTCGACGGGTTGGGTGAAATGCGTGGGTACGCAAACTTGGATCCGCAGATCAAAAGGAGAGGGATCTTGGCCACAGTTCGATTCGCAAAGTAAAGAAAAGAAGTAACAAGCGAAAATGGCTCTCACCGACGTTATCCTCGCTCCGTACGCCGCCGCCAAAGACGTCGCGCAGAGCATGAACCCGGTGATGCTGGCCGCACTCGTCGCCGTCGTGGTGGTCGTCAATGTGGTGGCCGCCAAGTCGTGGCAGGCGCGACGCAGCCGCCTCGAGTACAGTCCGCTGCTGTAGACGCCCCCATCTATCCTTTGACGCTCAAACCACGGCCGGAATCCAGAGGCAGAAGACGCGAGCGGCGGCGTCGCGATCTTAAAATGTGGCACCGAGTTTGACCCTCGTAGCTTCGTTTTGGAATGTAGCTACCAAACTCTCTAACTGAAGCCAAAGAATTTGTTCTCGTTGTGTTGCATTTGCCTTCTCCTAATAATCTTCGCCCATTTTCCCGCTGTTTACTCTGTTGAGACGGCGCCAGTGTAGGCTTGCCGTTTATTCACTTTCCTATTCGCCTCCCCGACCTCAAGCCTCCTTCGTTTTCCTCAATGAGTGCCTCCTCTCCTGTCGCCTTGATCGTCGGAAGCGCGCGCACCAGCAACAATGGAGACGGTCTGGCTGCCTGGCTCATGACCAGGTTCAACGCCGTCACCACGTCCCGCAGCAAGTTGGTTCTTGCTTCGGACCTTATAGATCTGCCCCTACCCATTGGACCTGTCGTGGATCCCGTGATGGCCGCTGCAATTGCCTCGCCCCGCGACTATGCAGACTCTGCTGTCCAGGCCTGGAGTCGACTTGTCTCCGCCACTCCTGCCGTCGTAGTGCTCACGCCACAGTTCAACTGGGGATACCCCGGCCAGTTGAAGAACCTCTTTGACCACCTCTACAACGAATGGAAGGGCAAGCGAGTGGTGCTCGTGACGTACGGAGGACATGGAGGTAGCAAATGCGCCGAGCAGCTTCAGATGGTATTGAGCGGCGGGCTCCACATGAACGTGGTGGCTCATGTCGGCATCACTCTGCCCAAGGAGTTCATCCGGAGCTCCAACCGTGTCAGTGCGACGCAAATACCGGAGTTCCTAACGGAGTACGAAGTGAAAGTGGACGAGGCGTTCGCGCAGCTTCTCAAAGACTTGCAGTAAGCTGGAAACGGTGAAGGCTGCGGATACAGGCGAGCGAAATCAGCGAGGATTCCAATGTCATGTGTAGATCAGTGACTGTCGCAATGGTTAGGTTGAGCTCAAGTACAAACTCCGAAGGAAAGCCTTTTCCCTTTGGTATGCTGCATTGTGGCCAACTCGTGTACCTGACAATGCATTTTGTCCTTTAAAAACGGCAATTCATAAGATGTTTGTCCATGAGTCATGGACCATGACGGAAGTTGGTTTGTACTACGTGTTATAGTAAAATTTATCGTTAGGAAGGCTTCACGCGATACAACAGCAGTAGATAGACTTGCTGGCGGCTTGTTCCCACTCAGAACCATCTACCTCGACAATTCAACGTCTCACCTTGTTGAGCCCCCCTGGAGCTGGCCGTTCGGCAGTGAAATCTTCTTTTTCCCCAAATGCTTCAGGGTCGTTCAAATGAAAATCCTGGGCGTATGAATTTTGTTGCAAACACTCAGGAAATTGGTACTAGCACACCACTCTTACTACCCTTTGCTGGCGCTACGACTACATACACGTACCGCGGTGTTTGTCTATATAAATCGAAAAGATGTATGAAATGCCGAACTGCAAATCAAGCGGGTCAACACTCCGCGAACCAATTCCTCTCATTCAACATTGACATGGTAAATGCTCCTAGAATCTACGCTACCGAAGGGGCTGGTTCGCCCTTTGATCGTTTCTGACCCTTGTCGACCGGTGGAATCATGGCAAACTGCATCTCTTTCATCACGGCAACGTAAAAGAGGGTGTTCACAGCCATCACAGCTGCAAGCGTGAAATACAAGTACTCCATATGCCCATCGTTCAGGTTCGTCGGAATATACTTGCCGAAAAGCAAGACGAAGACTGATAGCAGAGTTGAGCCCATCGAGTTCATGAAAAATCCAAGCGCAATCGACATTCCACACAGGCTGAGAGGTACTTCGGTGTATCCGATGTTGTAGGTAGAGATCTGGATGAGTACGGTCGCCATGGATACCCAGCAATACTGAGGGATGGCCGTCCACCATGGAATATCGCTCATCGGTTGTCCACCGTCGTCGTTCAAGATGTACTGCGTGTCTCCGTTGGCATCCACGTAAGTCAGCAGCGCCGAGTTGCGACGGATGATTTCGAAGCAACCTGTCCAGAGCATCGCAATAATCGCCACGATGTAACCGGCCAGTACCCTGCCGTATCTGCTAGGTGGCTTGCCAGCATACCTTTCGTACAAAGGGTAGATTACCTTGTCGAATAGCGGTACAAATAGGAAACCGGATGCCGGGTTGAAGATCTGCATTGTTGGTCCCGGGATTTGACTAGCGTCAGGGGTATCGCCAAGGCGTACGTCGGTCTGCTGAATAATGGTCTGATTGTTACCACGCTGGTTTTGACAGACCCACCAAAACATGTTGAAGGCGTTGAATGGCAGAATCCGGATGACCTGCTTGATGCCATTAATCGTTTCGGGGTCCAACTCAACCCCGAGAGCATCCGTCGCACCCTCAATGAAAGAGGGGTCCCTAGCGAAGTAGACGTATATGACGGTAGCGCCGATCGTCAGCACGCCACACGCATACGAAATGTTGTGCCCCACTTCGCCATAGTCGGCCAGGAACGCTGCAGGGAAGTTCAGCAAGAACGCAGTGAGATACATGATAGTGCCAAACACAATCATCCTTGACTGGAAATTGTGTCTTGCACGACGAATAACCACCCGGATCACACTGCCTAGGGCACTTCTCGTGGGCGGCACGTCCACATAGCGTTTCCGCGTGAGCAGCATCACAGTGACGAAAATCAGCAGCATGAGTAGGCCGACGAGGTACACAGCAACGAATCCATAATCTTCTGGGATGGAACCAAATCCGTGGATAGCAAGCGAAGGGAAGACTGCGTAGCTAAAAGCGATGCCGACTCGAGACGCCCAAAAGTTCAGGCTGAAAAAACTTGCGCGCTCATCGGGAGGTGAGGCAGTCGAGAATTGATCGCCACCAAAAGAAACCGTAAGCGCTCGAAGACACACTTGGTTGAGTGCAACTCCACCAAAGAGACCGATACAAAAGAGCGCCTTACTCAGTGACTGCGTGGCGCGGATGGACGGCAAAGCGGCAAGCGTGATGAGCACAAAACCCACCGAACTGGAGGACGCGGCTCCAAGCAGCGTCTTGAACTTGCCGAGGAATTCATCCGAAATGTAGCCCGCGGGGATGCAAGCGAACTGACTCAGCGAGTCGTACGTGAGCTTCATGGAGTTGGAGCCCTTGTTGGACCAGCCAAGTCGCTGGAAAAAATTCTTGAGCGACTGGTTGACCGCATAGCTGGCCACTTCCTCGCAGATTGTCAGGAGGAAGATAAATACGCAGACCTTCTTGATGATGTCCTGCGAGTACTTGGACGGTCGCGCGTCCCACAGCTTGGTGCTGTAGCCCGTGGACGGCTTCGGCGACAGCGTCTGCGTGCTGTAGTCAGCGTTGATCTTTGGAGTCCCGCCCTGCGGCGTGAGCAGCGGCGACGGGGACCCGGTGCGAGGCGCCATTTGTGCTTGACGAAGCAAATCGAGTTGTGCCAGTGTCGATGAAAGGCTGTTGTTGCTGTTACTGGGTTCCGAATTCATTCCCAAGGGCGCTGGTCTCCCCACTGCGCTTCCCGATTTTACAGTCGCGTTGCCTGCGCACCTACCATCGAGCCACAATGAGCCAGGCACGAAGATTAATGACAGACATTAAACGATTAGTCGCTAAGCCGACACTAGCGACGGGCTCCATCTCATTCACGGCGGTGACGAATAGCAGCCACCGCCAATGAGCTGCGTGGACCGGAGCCGTAAGTGCGTAGCGGGCCCAGCATTGGTAGCCGATTCCTCCAGTCGCGGCGCACTGTGGTGCTCTGTCGCTGTGGCACTTGTGTGCTGATCCCGCAGGCAGATCTCGGCCACACACGCATCACAAGGTCATGGTGTGAGGACTTTCACCCCCCCCCCCCCCCCCCCCCCCCCGATATTATTTGGGACAGAGCTGTTTTATTACGTCCCCTCTTGATTTCTTTGTAAGGCTCCCATTTTATTTTGGACAAGGAGGACAGACGTGATTCCTTTATCACAGGGTTGCGCTGCTAAAATATTCTCTCATCGGGTGCGTACAATGCTCGGCTCGCTGGGGAGCTCGTCGCTAGGCCCGCACCTGTCACGGAGTCCGTGGACCTTGCTTCACGGGTTTGCTGTGACTCCGCTGGCAGAAGATTTTTAAACAGGTCTTATTTAGACCAGGTCTCAGTATTGGCCGTTGCCTGTGTCTAAGTGACGATGGCTTACAAATGAGCACTGTAGATCTTGATGAGGAGTAGAATGAGGCAAACAAGGTGACACTGCCTCAGCATTTACAAAACCATCAGAAACAACGCATCAAAACTGGAAAGACCCGATTCAAGACCTGAAATAAAGGCAAACTGGGATGGACGCTCGAGTGATCGATACTCCTGTTCGGGGGATGGGCCAATGCCAACAATGGTCCACATCGCCGTTTGACAAAGTCTCTGCTCGCACTGTGACTGGGCAGCACGCAACCCAATGCGGTCCACAGAGCGCAGGCATGTGGCTCAGTCCTGTCATTGGCGTGCGTGGTTAAAGCCGCCCTGGATCGCGTCCATCTTGACGGCGTGTGTTGAGTGTTTGGAGCACTTTGCACGGGCTTCCTTTCAGCACTTACGAAAATCGCGTTGCTCACTTTTCAACTTGCACTCAAGCGCCATGGCCCCCATCAACATCGACTCCACCTCCACCACTGCCGGACCCACTGCCGCGGTGGTAGTCACACCAATCAAGAACGCGCTCAACCAAGAGGTCGAACACGCACCCTTCACCCACCCGGAGCTGCTCGGAGAGTTCCCCACCAAGACGTACGATCCGATCCCCGTGCTGCCGTACAACGACCGCGCGCTCAAGGCCGATCCGTCGTTCAAGAACCTGCTCGCGGATGCGACGGTGACGCACCTGGAGCCGAAGATTGGCACGGAGATCTCGGGTCTGCAGCTGCACGAGCTGACGGACGCGCAGAAGGACGAGCTGGCGCTGCTGGTGGCGCAGCGCGGCGTGGTGTTCTTCCGCGAGCAGGAGATCTCGATCGAGCAGCAGTTGGATCTGGGTCGCTACTACGGTCCTCTGCACGTGCACCAGACGGTGGCTCACGCGAAGAGTATCCCGCAGGTGCACGTGGTGGAGAACTCACTCGAAGTTAGCGAGAAGCGTATCAAGTCGCAACTGTATGATCATGTGAATGTGTGGCACAGTGATGTGTCCTATGAGCGCCAGGTGAAGAAGTTTGGGGGGGGGGGGGTATGTTCTGTACATGTTTAGTATATTAACTTGTGTGACTTGTAGCCTCCATCCTACACGAGTTTCAAGGTCTTGACTACACCACCCACGGGTGGAGACACGCTGTGGGCGTCTGCGTACGACGCGTACGAGCGTCTTACCCCACAATTCCAGAAATTTGTGGAGGGTCTCACCGCTATCCACAGCAGCAAGGTACGAGATGCTCTTTGACACGTATGCAAATGTCTTTGGATGGAGCCTCATTCTTTGCATGTGAACTGATACAGAGCCAAGCCGAGAGCGCAATCGCCAAAGGTCAGACCCTTCGCCGCCCTATCGTGGAGTTCGAACACCCGGTTGTTCGCACGCACCCGGTGACGGGCCGCAAGGCATTATACGTGAACAGCCAGTTCACGACTCGCATCAACAACTTGTCTGCTCCCGAGTCCGGTACGTTCAGTGCGTCGTGTTCATGATATCGATGCCAGTGTGCTGATAGCTCTGTGTTGGTCCTTCAGACGCGGTCTTGCGTTTTCTGCTCCAGCACATCGCACAGGGACAAGAATTTCAAGTGCGTTACCACTGGACCAAGGACTCTGTGGCCATTTGGGACAACCGAGCCACGATCCACTACGCCACGTACGACTACCTGCCCGGCAACCGCCACGCTGTGCGTGTGACGCCTCATGGCGAGATCCCGTACTTCGAGCACACTGAGAAGCCGTGAAGTGCTCATACATGTATGTGAAGTCAGCCTACCATTTATTTGGAAGGTTTCCAGTGTCTGCAAATGAAACTCTGCTTGATTTTCCATGCGTGTTGTTTCTGTGTAGCTCTTTCGTGAACCAAAGGTGCTGTTACCTTGTATCGAGGATTTTTTCAGCTGAAAGTGCCCTTCATTTTCAACTTGGCCCCTTGAGAATAAAGTCGGTGCAAAACATAGTGAAATGATATTGCGATAACGAAGTTATACGCTTTCATCTTGGCTTCGTGCTCCACCAAGCTGCCAATGACTTTACTAACCAGCAAGAATAAGCGTAGTCGTATACTGCAATGCGCACTTGGAGGTGAAACAAAACAAAGCAAAATCCATGGTCGTCTTCCGCGAAAACTCAGCCTCAGTTAACGCTGCGACTGTGCTCAATCGACAGCTTCTCGCTGATTTCCTGGTCGGTGGGCCCCTTGTCTTCACCAAGCCGCGGAATCATCCCAAACCGCATCTTCTTCATCACCAGAATGTAGGCGACGGTGTTGATAACCATCACGCCGGCAATTGCGAAGTACATGTACTCAAAATGCCCGTCGTTCAGGTTCGCAGGAATGTATTTGCCAAACAATAGCACGATGACGGACAGTAAGGTGCTTCCCATCGAGTTAATGAAGAGACCAAGGGCAATTGTCACGCTGCGGAGGCCCATCGGAACCTTATCGTAGCCGACATTGTATGTAGGGATCTGAATCAGCACAGTAGCGGCTGAGATCAGTACGTATTGAGGAATGGCAGCATACCAGCGAATGTCGTTCATCGGTTCGCCTCCATTTTTGTTCAAAAGGATTTTGATGTCTCCGTTCGAGTCAATGTAGCTCAGGACTGGTGAGTCGCGACGAACAATTTCAAACACACCCGTCCACACCATAGCGATGATTGCCACAACGTAACCAGTTGCCACTTTGCCGTACACACTGGGAGGTTTGCCAGCATATCTCTCGTAAAGCGGATACATCAGTTTGTCAAAGAAGGGGACGAGCAACAACCCAGGCCCAGGGTTGAAGAACTGTACTGTCGGTGCCGGAATTTGAGTCGAGTCGGGCTCACTGCCTAGTCGTACGTCGGTCTGCTGGATGATGGTCTGGTTGTTACCGCGCTGGTTCTGGCACACCCACCAGAAGGTGTTGAACGCGTTGAAGGGTAAGATAAGGATGAGTTGCTTCACACCCTCAACTAACTCCCGATCAAACTCAACACCATTCGTGTCAGTAGCGCCATCGATAAACGAGGGATCTTGTGCGTAATAGACCCAAAGGACGGTAGCCCCCACGATGAATACACCGCATACGTACGAAATGTTATGACCCACTTCTCCATCGTCGGACAAGAACGCGGCGACAATGTTGAGCAAAAAGGCTACCAAATACATGATGGTCCCGAACACGATCATTTTTGCGCGGAAGTTGTGTCTGGCTCGTTGTACAACAACCTGGATCACACTCCCAAGTGCGCTTTTCGAGGGTGGCACGTTCACGTAGCGAGAGCGGGTAGGAAACAACGTGGCGATAATGCTTAGCACCAATACGAGACCAATAGCGTAGACGGCCACGTATCCGTAGTCGGCGGGGATTGCCCCGACACCATAGAGACACAATGACGGGAACACGGCATAGTTAATGGCAACACCTAAATTTGAAGACCACAAATTCATGCTGAAAAAATAGTCGCGTTGTTCTGGTGACGATTCGGGAGAGTACTGGTCCCCTCCAAATGAAACCAGCAAAGAACTCATGCCGACTTGGTTGAGTGCAATCCCCAAGAAGAGTCCAACACAGAAAATCACCTTACTCACAATTAGGTTCTCCAGGACACTCGGTAGAGCCGCAATCACAATCAGGACGAAGCCCACCGAGCTGAACAACGCAGCTCCGAGTAACGTCTTGTACTTGCCCAGGTACTCGTCTGCGACGAACGCGGCGACGATGCAAGCGAACTGACTCAGTGAATCGTAGGTTAGCTTCATGGAGTTGGAACCCTTGTTGGACCACCCGAGCTTCTGGAAAAAATTCTTGAGGGACTGGTTGACGCCGTAGCCGGAGAGTTCTTCGCAAAATGTAAGAGCGAGGAGGTAGATGCAGACCTTCCGCATGACGTTCTTCGAGTACTTCGGCGCTCTTGCATCCCACAGCTTGGTGCTGTAGACTGCAGTGACCACAGGTGTCAGTGACTGCGGCGTTAGAGGTGACTGGGGCAAGCTGCTCTTCCTCATTGTTGGTCGGGTGCGATAATTTGATTGTGAATTACAGCGAGGTACCGCTGCTGCTATGATCGAGTGCCTCAGCGCCACCAGACATGAGTCGCTGGAATGCAACTCGTAAGAGGACGCCAGCTGCAAATGGACCTTGCCGCTTTGACACTTACCACGGAGCAAGAGTATGCATTGGCTACTGCTTCCTCCAGTTGACAAGCAAAGGGCTTGCGAATCGCTCAAAGACACCAGGTTGCCCAGTTATAACACAATTGTGTGGTTTCTCGAGCGACTGTGTCCGCACAAATCCAAGATAAGACTGAGCTCGTCTTTTATGGCGTTCATTTGGACCTCCAAATTCACTCCGGATATCTGACGGGCTCCACTGCGTAGCCCCAGCAAGCGATCAGCAGTGGACACGGACGAACCAATCCCAGATTGGATCAACGCACTGTGGCAACAACTTCAACGACCGACAACACCAGCATTTACACGCATCGGCGCTTGCCATGCATGATCTCAGCGGAATGCCCTGGCAAATGCCGCTGGGTGGTATACTCAACACTATTATAGTGCAGTTGTTGCAAGTGCAGGCAGCAACAGCGCACTATTCAACTTGCACTCAAGCGCCATGGCCCCCATCAACATCGACTCCACCTCCACCACTGCCGGACCCACTGCCGCGGTGGCAGTCACACCAATCAAGAACGCGCTCAACCAAGAGGTCGAACACGCACCCTTCACCCACCCGGAGCTGCTCGGAGAGTTCCCCACCAAGACGTACGATCCGATCCCCGTGCTGCCGTACAACGACCGCGCGCTCAAGGCCGATCCGTCGTTCAAGAACCTGCTCGCGGATGCGACGGTGACGCACTTGGAGCCGAAGATCGGCACGGAGATCTCGGGTCTGCAGCTGCACGAGCTGACGGACGCGCAGAAGGACGAGCTGGCGCTGCTGGTGGCGCAGCGCGGCGTGGTGTTCTTCCGCGAGCAGGAGATCTCGATCGAGCAGCAGTTGGATCTGGGTCGCTACTACGGTCCTCTGCACGTGCACCAGACGGTGGCTCACGCGAAGAGTATCCCGCAGGTGCACGTGGTGGAGAACTCACTCGAAGTTAGCGAGAAGCGCCTAGAGACTCAGCTTTACAGGCACTTCAACCAGTGGGTTTGGCACAGTGATGTGTCCTATGAACGTCAGGTGTACTGCGGATTCTTTCGTAGAGTGTACCGAGTGCATTTACTGACAGACTATTTTTGGTTGTTGTTGTGTGCAGCCACCTTCCTACACGAGTTTTAAGGTCTTGACAACGCCATCCACGGGTGGAGACACCCTCTGGGCTTCTGCATACGAAGTGTACGAGCGCCTCACCCCGCACTTTAAGGAGTTTGTGGAGGGTCTCACTGCTATCCACAGCAGCAAAGTAAGCAATAAGCTCGCGTTGGTGTCTTATTCAGAATCTCAACACAGTTTTTTATTGGTACAGCTTCAAGCTGAGGCCACGATTGTACAGGGGCATACTCTTCGCCGCCCCATCGTGGAATTCGAGCACCCGGTTGTTCGTACCCACCCGGTGACTGGCCGCAAGGCGCTGTACGTGAACAGCGAATTCACGACTCGCATCAAGAACCTGTCGGCGGCTGAGTCGGGTAGGTAATTGACACTTTTACCTCGTGCTGGATTCAAGTAGTAATTTTTTTCTTGTACAGATGCTGTGTTGCACTTCCTGACGAGCCACATTGCCCAAGGATACGAGTTCCAGGTGCGTTATCACTGGACCAAGGACGCGGTGGCGATCTGGGACAACCGCGTGACTGCTCACTACGCTACGTTCGACTACCTACCTGGCAACCGCCATGCTGTGCGCGTGACGCCTCACGGCGAGGTCCCGTATTTCGAGCACTCCGAGTCAAACTCCGAGAGTGTCAAACACCCGTGAGCGTGAGCTGCATCTCGGTGTGATCAAATGCCTTACTCATACCCCTTGATAGTGACCAAGGAAGGGTAGCGTGGTGATTGCGTCTCCGTTGAAACATGGCAACATTGTATGCGGATTTAGTGAAACTGATGGAGACTGCACTGTATTCGCCCTCGTCACCCTAACATGGTCAATTCACAGCCGCGGGCTTGCCGAACCAGTTTGCAGCTGTCCTTATGTGATGTCGATAAAAGCAACATGCCTATCACTGGTATCATTTGGATAGTCGACGGTCTCTGCTGAGCCAATGCGAAGCGCCCAGGATATCACGCTGTCCATGCCCCCTACCAATTAGCTCCGCGATCGAGCACCTATCAGCTCCATCATCTGCGCGGAGCAACCTACAACCCAAACGCCCACCAGAATTCCTTTCGTCACGGAAGCGCTCGTGCGTGTCTTTGGCGTACGCGCTCGCTTTCTGTTGAGTGAGCGCCGCACGAAGTGGGCCCATAGCTAGCGTCAACGAGTATCTTGCGCAACACCAGCTGCCGTGCTGCGATACTGAGCACCAATCCAAGTTCAAAGCATCCGACGCAAGTCGACCTTCGCTCGAGCTAACTCGCCCGCTGCCGTTGCTCACTTTTCAACTTGCACTCAAGCGCCATGGCCCCCATCAACATCGACTCCACCTCCACCACTGCCGGACCCACTGCCGCGGTGGTAGTCACACCAATCAAGAACGCGCTCAACCAAGAGGTCGAACACGCACCCTTCACCCACCCGGAGCTGCTCGGAGAGTTCCCCACCAAGACGTACGATCCGATCCCCGTGCTGCCGTACAACGACCGCGCGCTCAAGGCCGATCCGTCGTTCAAGAACCTGCTCGCGGATGCGACGGTGACGCACCTGGAGCCGAAGATTGGCACGGAGATCTCGGGTCTGCAGCTGCACGAGCTGACGGACGCGCAGAAGGACGAGCTGGCGCTGCTGGTGGCGCAGCGCGGCGTGGTGTTCTTCCGCGAGCAGGAGATCTCGATCGAGCAGCAGTTGGATCTGGGTCGCTACTACGGTCCTCTGCACGTGCACCAGACGGTGGCTCACGCGAAGAGTATCCCGCAGGTGCACGTGGTGGAGAACTCACTCGAAGTTAGCGAGAAGCGTATCAAGTCGCAACTGTATGATCATGTGAATGTGTGGCACAGTGATGTGTCCTATGAGCGCCAGGTGAAGAAGTTTGGGGGGGGGGGGGGGGGTATGTTCTGTACATGTTTAGTATATTAACTTGTGTGACTTGTAGCCTCCATCCTACACGAGTTTCAAGGTCTTGACTACACCACCCACGGGTGGAGACACGCTGTGGGCGTCTGCGTACGACGCGTACGAGCGTCTTACCCCACCGTTCAAGATATTAGTTGAAGGACTGACCGCCATTCACAGCAGCAAGGTACGAGCACTTTACCCGCTTGCTTACGGGGAAAGCTAGTGTACTGATTGATTATTGACGCAGCATCAAGCTGAGGCCGCTATCGCTCAGGGTCTGACCCTGCGCCGCCCAATTGTTGAGTTCGAGCACCCCGTTGTCCGCACCCACCCTGTCACTGGCCGTAAGGCCTTGTTTGTGAACGACCAATTCACGACTCGCATCAAGAACCTCTCGGTGGCCGAGTCTGGTACGATATTTAGTCGTATTGATTCCAGTAGAAAGCTATGACACTGATTTGTGTGGGTGTGTTTACAGACGCGGTGCTGCACTTCCTGATTAAACACATCGCGGAAGGTCACGAGTTCCAAGTGCGCTACCACTGGACTAAGGACTCCGTGGCCATTTGGGACAACCGAGCCACGATCCACTACGCCACGTACGACTACCTGCCTGGCAACCGCCACGCTGTGCGTGTGACGCCTCATGGCGAGATCCCGTACTTCGATGCCGGTGAAAAGCCGTAAATTCGCAGCACTGCAGGGCGTCCAGGACGTTGTGTAACCCGCCAAACAGCATAGCGTTAACGCGTCGAAACAATGTAAGTTGCATCTTTTTGCAGCTGTTCCTGGCATGAGTTTTATTATCTGTACCGACGTGGTGGTTGTCCAAACACCTTTTTTGCGTTTCATCGTTATCAACGCAAAATTGACTCGGGCATCATTTTACTCGTTCATCCCATCGTTTTCGTTTTTCATTAAGAAACATCGATGTCACTTCAACAATGAACTTGATTTTTTTTAGTGTTCCTTCTTTTGCGCAGGATGGCAATGTTGGGTGTACTGTACACCGGGGCAATTGGTTCATATGCGATTATCGGGGCCAAGTAACGAGACTTGAAGGATCAAAGACAGACCAGGATGGAAGAAAGAAACTAGATTATCTGGTCTTTTTTTCCGGTATCAACACTAATTGGTATTGCGACGATCAACAGAAAACTTCTCGCTGAGCTCCTTGTCTGCAGGCTCCTCACCCAACCTCGGGATCATGGCAAACTGCATTTTGTTCATGACCAGGACGTAAAAAATGGCGTTCACAGCCATCACACCGGCAATGGTGAAGTACATGTACTCCATATGCCCGTCGTTCAGGTTTGCAGGAATGTCCTTGCCGAACAGCAGCACGATGACCGAAAGCAGCGTGCTTCCCATCGAGTTCATGAAGAGGCCAAGAGCAATCGACACACCACGAAGAGCCATCGGAACCTCGGTGTATCCAATGTTGTACGTTGGGATCTGAATGAGTACCGTTGCCGCAGCGACCAACACATACTGAGGAATGGCTGTGTACCACCGAATATCACTCATTGGGTTCCCACCGTTATTGTTGTAGATGTATTGCGTTTCTCCATCGGCGTCCACGTATGTTAGCAGCGGTGAGTTACGGCGAATGATCTCAAACACTCCCGTCCATACCATTGCTACAATCGCCACCATGTAACCTGCCCCAACCATTCCATAGCGGCTCGGTGGCTTTCCAGTGAATCTCTCATAGAGTGGGTAGACCAGTTTGTGGAAGAAGGGGACGAGCAACAATCCAGGCCCAGGGTTGAAAAATTGAACTGTCGGTGCTGGAATTTGGGTCGAGTCGGGCTCGCTGCCTAAGCGTACGTCGGTCTGCTGGATAATGGTCTGGTTGTTGCCACGCTGGTTCTGACAGACCCACCAAAACATGTTGAAGGCGTTGAATGGCAGGATGTAGATTACTTGCTTCACTCCACGAATCATCTCCCGGTTAAACTCGGTACCGTCGGTGTCCGTAGCCCCCTCAACAATGTTCGGGTCTTGTGCAAAGTAAATCCACAAGATAGTAGCCACCACAATTAATACACCGCAGACGTACGAGATGCGGTGACCAACCTCGCCATCGTCAGACATGAACGCCGCCACAATATTCAGGGAAAAAGCGGTCAAGTATAAGAGCCCGCCGAATACAATCATTTTCGCACTGAAGTTGTGCTTGGCGCTGCGAATAACCACATGGATTACGCTGCCAAGCGCGCTCTTCGTGGGCGGCACGTTTACGTAGCGAGAGCGAGTTGAGAGTAGGTTGACGATTATACTCAGCATAAGGGCCAGACCAATAGCGAAAACGGCGACATATCCGTAATCGGCAGGAATAGCGCCAATGCCGTAGAGAGACAGCGATGGAAACACAGCGTAGTTCAAGGCGACACCCAAGTTTGAAGCCCAGAAGTTGATGCTGAAATACGAATCACGTTGCTCTGGTGGTGATGTGGGGGAGAACTGGTCACCACCGAAGGGTATCAGCAGGGCGCGAATGCCGACTTGATTGAGAGCGATACCCAGGAAAACACCAATGCAGAAGAGCACCTTGCTCAGAAGTTGGTTCTCCAGGACACTAGGCAAAGCCGCAATCACAATCAGGACGAAGCCCACCGAGCTGAACGACGCAGCTCCGAGTAACGTCTTGTACTTGCCCAGGTACTCGTCTGCGACGAACGCGGCGACGATGCAAGCGAACTGACTCAGTGAATCGTAGGTTAGCTTCATGGAGTTGGAACCCTTGTTGGACCACCCGAGCTTCTGGAAAAAATTCTTGAGGGACTGGTTGACGCCGTAGCCGGCGAGCTCTTCACAGAAGGTCACGATGAAGAGGTAGATGCAGACCTTCCGCATGACGTTCGTCGCGTACTTGGGGGCTCTCGCATCCCATAACTTGGTGCTGTAGACTGCATCGACTTGGGGCGTCAGCGTCTGCGGTGTGAGCACCGGAGACTGCGGTGCGTTACTCTTCCCCATTGTTGTCCAGAAGTGGAAATCGAATTGTGGTCGAGGCAGTGTCGGCCGTCTTGGCCACAACCCCGGTTCCTGGTTATGGAGAATCCACGCCGCAGGGCTCCAGTGAGCTGTGTGCTGCTTGGTGCGTGGTCTCAGAGGCTGCCGCTCAGCAACGTGCTGCGCGAGGTCACGCATTTTAGCACTCTGCTGAGTCCTGCACAATGCAACACGATCGGCCGGCAGTGTGACATCGATCGAGGGCTGCCAATGAGCTGAAGCCGTTCACGCCGCCCGGAACAGCTCGCTCGAGTGCGCGGCCGTATTGGCTGCCGAGACAGCACATCCCTCCAGTCGACGCGCGTGATCCCTCAGAGTCGCCGACACTCAAAAGGATGATGGTGCGCTGACCGCTTCAACACGTATCACCACAGACAGGATGGAGTTCATGATGAACCGTCCATGCCGGTTTGCTGAAAGCATTACGCGGGAAAGATGGCGAACGAGTCGGACGGCCCACACACAAATGATGGCTGACGGTCTCCGCTACGTCGCCTGCGGCGTGCAGCAGACTGGGTCTGCATATCGACGGTCGAGCCAATGCGCGGATACTCACGGGCGATGTGGCAATTTTCGGCGGTGCTCATGAGCCGGGCAATGCTGTCATAATTTCTCCAGTCGCATTATTGAGAGCAACTTGCTGCGCCTCGAGCAACACTGCATCCATCAGTTTCCTATTGTGCGGCATCATAGGGGGAAATCGAGCAGTTCTTTGTGGAATATAAGCCGAGACTTGAGGTGCACTGCGAAGCAGCGCTCTGAGAGACTAGCCCCGAGGGGTGCGGTGGGCGGGTTGCGAGCTACGAGCTGGTTGCTGGACACTCGACGCTGCTTGACCTAGTCTGTTCGCTGTACCTCACTTCCTAAATGAATGCTTACTATCTAGGTTTCTCCGATAACTGCGCTTCTCTTCGCTGCACTTTGTTGCGCTTCATTTGCTTCGTCCGGATACTTCACATGACCTCCAAGCATTTGTACAACTTGAGTTTCGCGAGTTAAATAGACAACGTTCAGTCAAGGTACCAGTCCTGTGGCTGTGGGGTCCTGCACGCTTTGAATTCGTGGGCTATTCATTCTACAGTCCACTGCAACCTCGTGCACGGGGCGTGTACACGGCTGGGTACAGATCCATGGAGAAGCCCACAAGATCGTACAAGTGCTGCAATAGCGATCAATCTGGTCGTCCGAGAGGGAGGATTTCAAATGGGTGACCCTATCCTTCTTGGTCATTCAGCCACTCGTGATAGGACTCGAAACTGACGCAGGGCTAGACGAATACAGGCAGAACCATGCCAAAACGGCAGTCCTTATTGTGGACTGAATGTAGTTTTCATTATTCAGACGTTTGCGATGTATTTCAATCAGACTCAGGCTACATTTGACTCGGGTGCCTTACTCTCCTGGCGGGTGTTCATTCCAAACTGCATGCGGTTCATAATCAGCACATAAAATAAAATGTTGACGATCATGATCGCACCAAGCGTGAAAAACAGATACTCCAAATGTCCGTTATTCAGGTTGGCAGGGATGAATTTGCCAAAGAGCAGCACGATGATGGAGAGGAGAGAGCTGCCCATCGAATTCACGAAGAATGCGAGCGCGATGGACGTGCTGCGCATGCTCTGAGGGACTTCGGTGTAGTTTAGGTCGTACGACGGGATGCAGATTAACACACCAGCAAGCGACACCAACAGGTAGTGCGGAATCGTCGTCCACCAGGGGATGTCGTTCATGACTTCACCCCCGTCGTCATCCAACAAGAGCTGCGTCGAGCCACTTGCATCCACGTATGTGAGTGGTGTAGTGCTTCGTCGGATCACTTCGTAGGCACCAGTCCAGAACATCGCCACAACAGCAACACAATAACCGGCAAGAATCTTTCCGTACGGACTTGGTCGCTTCCCAACGTACTTCGTGTACGTGGGGTAGACCACCTTCTCCAAGAAAACAATAAAAAATAATGCCGAAGCAGGGTTACACAGCTGAACCATTGGTCCAGGAATCTGGCTCGCCAAAGTACCGCCCGCTAGGCGGGTATCGGTTTGCTGTACGATCGACTGGTTGTTGCCGCGTTGGTTCTGGCAAACCCACCAACACACATTGAAGGCGTTGAGAGGGAGAATTCTAATGACTCGCTTCACGTCATCCACAACCTTCGGATCGATATCCCCTCCCAATGTTCGTTTTGCACTCTCCATGAAAGTCGAGTCAGAGCCGATGTACACCCAAATGACGGTTGCGACGACAATCATCACCCCCGACGCGTAGGAGATGTCGTGTCCAACATTGCCTTGATCCGACAGAACGGATGCGAGGATATTGAACAGGAAGGCAGTAATGTACAGCGTCGTGCTTAACGCGATCAGTCTCGCTCGGAAATTCGTCTTCGCATGACCAGATACAACTCGGATCATGACAGCAATTGACTGCTTTGTCGGCGGGACGTTTACATATCGCGAGCGAGTCGTCCACAGCACGATCGAGAAAGCGAGGACCACAGCAAAGCCAGCCACGTACACCAAAAAGTATCCGTAGTCGGCTGGAATGGCTCCGATTCCGTGAATGGACACCCATGGGAAAACGAGGTAGCCGATAAAAGCGCCAAAATTGGCCCCCCAGTACTGCCCACTGAAGAAGAGAGCCTTCTCGGCGGGTGACGCGGTCGGTGAAAACTGATCTCCTCCGTAGGAAATCACGAGCGCCTGGAGACACACTTGAGATACAGCGACACCGAGGAATAAACCAATGTTGAAGATGACCTTGCTAACGTAGAGATGGCTCAGCACGGACGGAAGCGACGCGATGACGAGGAGGAAGAGGCCGACGAGCTCGAACGAGGCCATTGAAGCCAGCGTCTTGAACTTTCCAACATGCTCGTCTGATGCGTATCCTGCCACGACGCACATGAATTGGCTGGCCGAGTCATATGTGAGCTTCATGGACGTAGAGCCCTTGTTGGACCAGCCCAACTTCTGGAAAAAGTTTTTCAGCGACTGGCTGATGGCAAAGGCCGCCACACCCTCACAAATCGAAAGGATGATGAGGAACACACAGACGTGCTTGAACACATTCTTTGCATACTTTGCAGGTCGTTCGTCCCACAGCGACGTGCTTACGTAGCTGCTGGTGGTGACATCGGGCGTGAGCTTCGGCGTGAGAACCGGCGATGTGACGGCGTGCTTGGGCATCGGCGCGAACCAGAGTGAGTTGAAAAATGCGAATCCTCCATTCTAGACGCCTCAAGGGTTTTCGCTAGTTGCGAGCTTGTATGCTTCCTTAATCACACAGACGTTATTAGCTCTGCCCAACGGTGGCAATGGCTCGCTCTCTACGGCTGCAATCGATTGGACAAACCAAGGCAAGCAAGCGATGAGTCTCGTCGATCCCATCGCTGAGTCAGGCCCCTCACGGCAAGTTGAAGTGTCAGTCCGAGCAGCGCCGTTCATTGGTTGCCGGCAAATCGCTAGGACGCCAATGGAGGATACTGTGTTTAACAACGCGGTCTCCACCAGGAATCACCCTACATGTAGCTTCCAATAGCGCAGCGTACTACTCCATCGGGAATCACTATTAGCTACCAGTAGCGTAGAGCAGCTACTGCAGCTACAAGGAGTGCCCAGCGCGATAACTAGTAAACACACCTGCATTGGAAAAAAAATCGATGTTTGTATAGTGTTGCCGAAACGTTAAATGTTCTACGCCCCTCTCGACAAGACCTGCAATTTGCTGTCGCGAACGCCAACCAGATCGGAGAGAGTTTGTACCGTTTCCAGAGCGTGCATGAAGTGCCGTCACGCTGAGGCAAGCGCGTTCTTATTACACAAATATCTTGACACGTAATCATGGAGGCAGCTCGATTACCTTAGTTGTTTTGCCAGCAACTACTTGCATTTGACCCTGATTGGCTTACGAGTCTTCGCCAATTACAGGGACCGTAAGCTCCTTGTAGCTCGACTAGCAAGATGATGGGCGGCAACGCTTCAATTAGTGCCGGGCCAGCGCTCAATACCTTGACTCACCTGACTGGCGACTCGGCCATCCCCCGGACGACCCCACCTCATTTTCCAATTGTCGACGCGTGCGCAACATCAACACTCACCATGGCACCCCAGAACCAAGAGGCCGAAGCCCAGCAGACCTCTGCCTCGAAGGCCACTGTACCTGTGAAAAACGCGCTCAACCAAGAGGTCGAGCACCCCAAGTTCGAGCACCCTGAGCTGCTGAGCACCTTCCCTCCTACGACGTACGATCCGATCCCCGTGCTGCCGTACAACGACCGCGCGCTCAAGGCCGACCCGTCGTTCAAGAACCTGCTTGCGGATGCGACGGTGACGCACCTGGAGCCGAAGATTGGCACGGAGATCTCGGGTCTGCAGCTGCACGAGCTGACGGACGCGCAGAAGGACGAGCTGGCGCTGCTGGTGGCGCAGCGCGGCGTGGTGTTCTTCCGCGAGCAGGAGATCACGGCCGAACAGCAGCTTGAACTTGGCCGCTATTACGGTCCTCTCCACATCCAACAGAACTTAGCCCACACGGAGCAGTACCCCGAAATGCTAGTTGTGGAGAACTCTGTGGAGACAAGCGACAAGGTGCTCAAGCACCACTACTATGACCCAGTGAGCTCTTGGCACACGGACGTGTCTTACGAGCGCCAGGTAATGTGGCGCAGTGCGAATCGCTAAGGAAACCATCGCTTACTAATTCATTTGCTTTCTGTTGTAGCCGCCATCGTACACGCTCTTCAAAGTCCTGACAAGCCCCGATGTGGGCGGTGACACGCTCTGGGCCTGCGGTTACGAAGC
Source organism: Phytophthora ramorum (assembly GCF_020800215.1). Classification (NCBI taxonomy): domain Eukaryota; phylum Oomycota; class Peronosporomycetes; order Peronosporales; family Peronosporaceae; genus Phytophthora; species Phytophthora ramorum. The sequence continues at coordinate 195,713 of NW_027150662.1, read as the reverse complement.
ATACAACCGCCTCACCCCAGCGTTTCGAAAGTTTGTGGAAGGGTTGGTTGCGCTGCACAGTGGCAAGGTACGGCAGCTCGCTGCTGTAAAAAACAAAACAAAAATCACACACAGAAAACTAAACCTCACTGACTGTGTATGTTATCTACAGAGCCAAGCCGAACATGCAATTAAGGCTGGACGTATCGTTCGCCGGCCGGTGGTCGAATTCGAGCACCCTGTCGTGCGCACTCATCCTGTGACGAAGCGGAAGGCTCTGTTCGTGAATGCCGGGTTCACGAAGCGCATCAAGAACCTGTCTGCTGCTGAGTCTGGTACGTGTTTGGCCCCCACCACAGGATGCTTGTGAAGGGTACTGAGTATAGCAACCTGTTTGTACTTTCATTCTACAGACGCGGTATTGCGGTTCCTTTACAAGCACATTGCGGAAGGGCACGAATTCCAGGTCCGCTTTCACTGGACGAAGAACTCGGTGGCTATCTGGGACAACCGCTCGACGGTTCATTACGCTACGTTCGATTACTTGCCGGGCAACCGCCACGCTGTGCGTGTGACACCGCACGGTGAGATCCCGTACTTCGACCCGGACGCCATTGCTCCATCACTTGTTTGAAAACGAATGTTCTCCGTGCTACCCATTCCTTTACTGCAAAAAAATGAAACTCAAGTGTGCTCGCAGCTCGTAAAGTCTCTACTCACTGTAGCTGGTAGAAAACGAAAACAAAAAAGTAGTAGTCAGGGTTTGATAGTACAGTAGTGGGATTTTCTTGGGTTCAGTACTAGTACGGGGAACACCGACGTGTACCCATGTTACATAAAGAATGACGGGATGTCTCTCTTTTGTGCCCATGGTACGTGGTACCGGTTGGCGGTGAGCCAACTATTGGGCACTTGTTTAGCTTTAACAATAGTTGACTTAGAGTTTGTAAGGATCAAGCTTAGCTCACCTATAAAATATATCCAGTCTTTAAACCTACCGTCTAAGTCGTAGTCGGTTCCCTTAGACCGGGAACCGTAAAATTGTTGTTCACCGAGAGCTTACGCTCTCTAGCACTTCCTCTGTGCAAGGTGCTGCGTGCTCCGTCACAAGTACTAATATGAGCTCGGGCATTATTTGAAATCAGTTTTAGTTCGACTAAACTGCGAAATATGCGTTAGTACTTAGATTAATATGACTACTAATACGACTACTAAAACCAACATGCGCTGGATTGCAGCTGAAGAGCTGGCATTGCGCTCGTTCTTCGTCAGTACGAGTTCGCAGCGACTTCGTAATAAATACATCGTCGAGAACACGCGTTCTTGGAACGCGGTCGACGAGCTTCGGTCCATACGAAATTTTGCTAACATTGGTTTTGCAATCATCAGGTTGTCTTTTTCCTATATTCGCGACCGTAGTCCCGGTGGAGTCACAACTCGTAAGATAGATTCCATTGATAGGATAGTTAACATCCGCAGAGGGTTGTTCCCCTTGAGCGTACAGGATGTAGTGCTGCTTACTCAGAAGAACGGAAATTGCAGAATGAGAGTGTATGAAGCAGAACTCGAAAACTTGGCTATCCCCAGCTATAGCTTACTCCTGTGGTATTGATGTACAAACATGAAGAGAGCCGCGGCGACATGATGAAGGCTGCTAGTGACGATACCAGCGTGACTTCCGTCCGGACATTGAGCAACAACCACGCACTGGTTGTCACTGCTGTCTGCGTGCGACTTCGATTGATTGGCGCTGTTAGACTCGTCACGGCGGCAACATGTGTCGTCACTGCGGCTGTGCTCGCAGTGACGCCTGGGATTGGCTCGACCTTGATTTGACGGGGCCCGCACCGGCGGATACTACAATTCCCGCCACTTAAGCTGTTGCCGTACTTACGCTGATGAAAGTTAGCCAACAGGGAAGCCCAATGTGAAACCTTGAGGATACGGCCCACGCTTTTCCACGAGTTCTCAGAGCCAGGATGGTCAGCCCACTTACCAGATATTGGACTATACCTCGACAACGACGCTGCTTGAGCAGAGTAGCGATGACATAGATTCTATTTCCGGCATCGTCAAAGATCACAGGCGCTGCACGGCGGATTGGCCGACAAATAAACTCTGGTGGGAAGCCAACGGAGAGATTCAGTTGATCGACGTTAAAGGCATCGTGAGAACAAAAAACCGCTGGTAGGAGTAGCCTGCAGGCGTTGTTTCCGACCTGTTTAACAATCGCGAAAGGAACCACAACAGTTTGTTCTTTGTCGGGTCCTTTGTGATGTCATAGTCTGCATTGTCGAACGTCTTGTTCAGCAAGGTTGCGCGGACAAAGTCGGACTCTTTGAAGCTCGCCTCCAATCGATGTTGATTGTAGAAGATCTTCTGGCGTTTCTGAGCTTTGCGGAGCTGCTCCTTTGCATCTTCGATAACCCGTTGACGCTCTGAGAGGAAACCCGAGGGGTCCGACGCTACCCAAAGACGCGGTATCGGATGACGACCAGTGTCGATCTCCATCGGCGTCTTCCCAGTCGACACGTCCACTAACGTGGCATGCGCATAGTCAATACTGGACAGCCCCCCCCCCCCCCCCCCCAGTGTGACACTGTGCATCGCAACACGTCCTCCAGCGTCCTGATCTGCCTCTTGCTTTGACAATCGGCCTGGGCCAATGCGAGACGGCCACTCGTAACTTCACATGGAGCGTAGCTATCAAAGATTACCAGAAGACATTGATGAGCTTGGGGTTTCTATCCGAGACTATTGAACGGGAAGCGCCATGAATTACCACAACTTGGTCGAAAAAGATGCGAGCCAGCGCTTTCGAGGTAGCCGTCTTATTGGTAGGGAGATACCAGGTTCGCTTGCTCAAGCGACATACAACAACGCAGATTGCGTCGTACCCACCCGACATCGGCAACCCGGTCACAAGATCCATCGATATGTCGACCCACGGAGCGTCTGGGATCGGAAGAGTCTGCATCAAACCCTTCTTGTGCTCGTGCGTATTGTTCTTCATGCAAGTCTCGCGCGTATTACCATAATCCACCACACTTGAACGCAACCCCACCCAAACAAAATCTTGTCGAATTGCCTAATACGTTCGTATCACCCCCGGATGAGTCACAGTCGCATCGTCATGGTACGTTATGAGCACGCCCAGGAGTAGTCAATCATCATGTGGAAGAAAACCGCGCTTTCCCTGATCGTCATGAACCACAATGAGCTCATCTTCGAGACTGTAGCGAGTACTAGGAGTGACACGAAGTGTTCCTGGTTTTTCTGTGACGCACCGCCGTCGCGACTCTGGTCTAAAATTTCGAGCATGGATATTATTGGATGAAATGGAGGATGTGACTCGGCTGTACCCGTGCGACACGGGTGACGTATGGAGTGCGACTGATTTATGGAAAGATCTTACGCCTAACCACAGATGGGCCCAACTGGCTGGAAGTGTGTATCCTGGATGTGTACAAATCCACGATTGCAAACCCGCATTATGTCCAGCCCCCGGACTTTCCCTTACGATGAGTGCCTAAAGCCTGGCGGAAAGTGCAGTTGAGAACGTATCTCAGATTGTACCTCATCTTGCTGTGGTTCAGAGCGACTACTAAAGATACTGAACCAAGATCATCCACTACCAACACCCAAGTCGTGCGCTGGAAGCCCAAAGAGTCTGGATGTCAAGTACACCCTGAATCCTGAATCCTGACTCCAAAATCCTGACTCCAGAATACCAGAATCTTGACGGTTGACCACTGACTATTTGACTTCGAAGACAGTGGTACGTCATCAAGTGAAACGCAATTGAACTACCGCCAACGAACCCAACAGAACTGTCGAGTCGACACTTTTGAAGCTACGAAGACGATGTACCCAGACCATACTGAAGTGAAGACAATTTGACCCAAGACATAGTGAAATCAAGATAAATCACCCAGAGCCGAGATCTAGAAAGAATTGATAGCTTAAGGCTTACAGCCAACAACAGAGTTTGTTTTACCCCGTACTGCGCAAGTGAATTCGGCCAAGCCTGCCGACGGAAATCCGGAGGACCCGAGACTACGACCGCGATACAACAAGGGGCGCTGCGACCATTAAGGACGGGTCGTCTGTGGCATCTCCACCTCATAACATCAAGTCCAGTTAGGTGGTGACCAGAGGCGCTCCGGCACCCTGGGTTGACCCACCTATTTCATATCCTAGTTGGGTCGCTAGCGTGCTGGTGTTTGCCCATTTCATATTCCCTTGCTATTCGAGGTGACTGACTAGCAGTTGTCCCCCGAAGTGATAGTTTAACTGCTGTGTGTATCGATTGACTATAGTATTTGATAGTTTCTCTCTTAATTGAGAGTGGTGCGCGTTTTATACGAGTGTTCAGACTGACTAGGTGTCTGAATTGTAAGACTCGAGTGAGCCTAGCGAGTGACCCACCGTCCAAGGGTCGAAAAGAATAAGTGACGGCTATTTGTATTGTATATAACTCTGTATTTGTTGGCTATTGGTGTTTGGGGTGCATCCTGGGTAAAGGTGCATCCTGAATTTCCGATACTCTGGGTGTGAAATCCAGACTACACTCTGCCATTCTGTCGTTGAGAGTGCATCCTGAAGTGGACGTACGCTCGGCACAACTTCAAGGCCACAAGCTCGGTGAAGTGCCGTTTCGTCAAAGACAAACGAGCCGACAGGGATTCCGCAAGGTACCCACGCCACCAAGAACCCAAGGTTTCGCTTCGCGGTGGAATCTTGGATACTTGTTGACTCCTACAAGTCTTCCCCCTTCAATTCCTGGAGGAGGAATTCCTGGAGCGCGCTATACGAACCCCCCTGGGCGGTAAAGGTTTCATCGACCTCGCCACAGCTGGTGCGCGTGCCCGGATTTGATTATCGAGGATTTCAACGAGCCCAAGTGTTGAAGAACTGCTGAGTGCCCGTCAACGTCTGGATTCATTCAGAATGCCGGAAGGACGAGGGCCGAAGAAGGCTGGACGCGGAGGTAGCGGACGCGGTGAGGCGTCACGTCAGTCGCACCGTGTGCAAGGATTGCCGGCGGAGGAGCACAAGGATCTGGACACCATTTCCAGAGAGGCTCGGGCTGCGCGGAAGGCTGCTCGCGAGAGCGAGGCAGCGCAAGGTGGGGACGCCATGGTGTTTCCAGTTCAAGATCAACCGGTTGCTGAACCGCAAACCCAGGATGACCAAGATTCGTCCAGGATACGAGGTTCGACAAACGTGAGTCGAGGATTGGGGATGCCTGGCGTCCCGGAGGAGCACACCCGCGAGGGTGGTGCTCAGGCGTCTGAGGGAGGCGTCGAATTGGTTGAGCCCCCGGAGGTGGTTGACTTGGTTTCTGAGTCGTCAGCTTCGGATGATGTCGTGGAAGTGAAGCGGGAGTCCGTACGCGTGAAGGAGGAGGAGAAGACCCAGGATGCAGCTGTGTATCCTGACTCGCCACCACTCGCATCGGAGGCTCCTGCGCCAAATCCTGACGTCTTGCCCAAGTTGGAGTCGCGGACTGATGCTCAAGGTGTGAGTTCTGGAGCTCTGGCGGCCGTGGCAGAAGACGTGGTGCTGGATGGCGAGCGCGCAGTGATGTACGTTCGCCGGGAAGTTCGACGTTGGGAGGAGTTGCATTCTGGACGAATTGCACCTCCGAATGTGGATTTTGCGTGGTCGACACCGAGGCCGGATGTCAACACGTACTTCGAGGCGGCGTTCGCGACGGGAGACTACTTCAAGTGGCGTTCTTCGATGGAAAGTCAAGATGACGCCTGGATCTCCGAAGTGAATCCTGTCCGCTGAGGTGTTGGCACGGCCCAAGATCTCACCGCGATCCAGATCCCGCCGACGATGTTGACGTCACGCGAATGTGTCGTTGTCCTGCAGACACTGCTCTTTGAAGCCGGTTTCGAGTTCTCTAACTTGATTCCTGAATGGTCCAAGACGCATGTGTCCAGGATTCCGGATGACTTGGTACGCAGTGTGACGAGTGAAGTTCAGGCGTGCCTTGCTGTTGAACTCATGGAATGGAGGCAAGTCATCGCTGGAGTGCGCTTCAAGGTGATTCCCTTTCTTGAGGAGAAACCTGTATCCAGGATTCAAGAGCAATCGCCAAGACTGGAGTATCACACTCAAGATGCACAAGGCGATCTATTGATGACTGACTACGACACGGATGTGCTTGGACAAGAGTTTGTCTTGAGATTCAGGGCAACCGGACTCAGGGTAACCAGGAGTCCTCGGGGATCAAGCGACAGCGAACCTCGGTTGAAGCGCTCCCAGCATCGACCACCGCGACCGCTGGTACCTTCGACTCCGTCCGCACTGTCCACTCCGTCGCTGTCTTCATTGCCAGTGTACCAATCTTCGACGAGTCAATCGCGTCAAGATTCGAGTGTCCAGCATGTCGTAACCCAGGACGCCGAGAGTCAGGATGCTGAGGCCACGGACACAGTCTCTGCCACGCTACCTAGCGTCATTGGCACCTCAAGATCTTCGGATGAGAGTGTAACGTCAGGGGCGCAGACTTCACGAGGGAGTTCATCGTCTTCATCATTGATGTCGACCGGTCGGAGCGCGTCGTCACACATGCCGTACGCTGGAGGTGGTGCTTTAGCACTTGTAGCCCAAGGTGGAGGCGGCGTTACCGCTGCTGACGCTTTGATGGGGTTTTACGTAACCAGAACAGTGCTTTCACCTCGCCCCGCTCTTGTTAACCAGGATGACGTCGTGATGGCTGAGCCTGAGCAAGCTATCCAGCCTGCCATGTCCAAGCCGCACGTTGAATCCAGGATACCATCAGTGACATCCAGAGGTGCGGCAGTGAATCCTGATGAAGAAGACTCTGGCAGTGAGCGGCGAAGCAGACATCGGAGCTCGAAGGGCGACTCGCGTTCACGACACTCGTCGAGATCCAAGTTACCGTCGGTATCCAGTCGTTCCTCCAGGAAATCATCTCGGCATTCCAGATCAGCGTCGTCCGTCAGCTCTGGGCCAGCCCAAATCGAGTTGAACGTCTTGCGACATCAGCAAGAGTGGCAGGCCCGAATGGAGAATGAGCAGAAGGAATTTCTCGCCAGAGAACGCTTGGAAGCCATGGAGCGAGAGCGACGTAGAGACCAGCGCGATCTGGATGCACGCCGACATGTCCAAGCACTCACGGACCGACTTGTACGTGCTGAGACTGCTCGTCTCGAAGCTGAACGCCGCGCGCAGGACTTGGAAGCACGCCAGACCCAGGATGAACGACGAGCTCAGGAATCCGCCCAGGATGCAGCGCGAGCTGATGTCCTGGAGCAGGAATCCCTGGGTGCTGCCTACGCTGAGCGCATGCAAGCGGAGATTGACGCGGAACGCGCGCGCTGGGATGGAGGTGTGCAGGGGGAGCAAATGTCGGAAATGGAGAGCCTGAGGCAGAAAGTCCAGGATGCAGAGGCTGCACTGGGACAAGAACGTGAGACTTCCAAAAATATGCAGAAGTTTCAAGCTAGGAAGTTGCGCGACCTTCGTGCAACATTGGCCCAAGTTCAAGCGTTTCGTGCAACTCATCCCCCGCATTCAGCAACCCAAGTCAAGATTGAAGGGTCTCCTCCCCCTGATTCAGCAACGGTGTATCCAGAAATCAGTGGCGTCATCAGACATGTCGCAAATGTCGCAAATCAGGGAGATGGAAATCTGGGTTCAAAGAACATGACCGAAGTCGCAGCCGCACAATTGCTCGCGACTGTCCAGCGGCCATTCCCGCAGAACCAAGAGAAGCATGTGAAGAGGGATAATGGTGCTGAAGACGCCGCGGCGGCGCAAAGTGTCCAGGCGACGCAAGGGGCGACAACAAGGACGTCCGTATCCAGGGCGCAGTCCGCATCCAGGACACAGGGGACATCCAGGGCGCAAGGTGCATCCAGTGCAGAGCAAACTCCGCATTCTGGCTCCAGGCGCTCCGACGACAAGAGGAAGCCGCCCAAGAAGGAGAAGCGTCAGGACACTAGCTCACCAGCGGATCCGGACCTAAGTGGCGACTCGAGCAGCGAGGATTCTAGCTCAAGTGAGTCCGACTACGACTTCGGACAAGATGCGGATAATAACTTGACCGCGGCGAAGACACCAGAAGGGACTACGTTGCTGACATTCCGGCCGTATATCAACTCGCACACGTTGAGCGAGTTCGACACTAAGGCCGCGATCAGGGAGCGTGTGCACTGGTGGGAGCAGTTTGCTAACCTGGCTGCCCAAGGTGCCTGGTCGAACAAGATGCGAATCCAGGAACTCAAGCTGAAGCTGTCCGGAGCAGCGCGTGATTGGTTCAACCAACTGCCGAAACACACGCAGCGAGATTGGAAGGAGCTGGCGACGGCATTCCGGAAGAAGTATTGCAAGGCCCGCGCGTCGTACTCTGAACGGTATTACACGATGGAGATGCGATCTTCTGAAAGTGCCCTAGATTTCTTCTATCGCCTGAATTCTGCTGCAGGCAAGGCTGACATTGACTTCAGGAAGTCAACCAAGCGTCTGGAGAAGCACATCCGCCGGTTCATCACTAAGCTGAAGGAGACACGCCTGAAGACGTCCCTGCAAGGCCAACGTTTCAAGAGTATTTCTGACTTGGAGCATGCTTTGGAGAAGGATGAAGAGGTGTGGACCCAGAACGAGCGTGATGCTGCTACGTCCAGGAATCGTGACTTCCGCGCTGGAAATCTTCCGAATCCAGGACGGCCTCGCCCCAAGCGCTTTGAGCGTGCGTACCTCACCCAGAACGCCGACTTTGGCGTGAAGATGAGTGAGTATCCAGAAGAGCTACCCCGAATGCAGGATGCTGTGGAGGAATCCGGAGTGTCAGCCCAAGGAGTGGATCCTGGAAGCCAAGACACCAGAGACGATGGAGGCGCCTTGAATGCTGGTCCTTCTGGTGCAGAGTGGACACAGACGCTCACGAACGAGGTGTACCGTGTGATGGATAATATGGGTTGGAGACCACCTGGACACGCGCCCCATGGCAATCCAGTGCCGAACTCAGGACGTCGCGAGAACCCGAACTGGGACAAGTATTGCGAGAAGTGCCACAAGTGGGGACATCCTGAGGAGAGCTGCTGGAAAGACATCAAGTGTGACCGCTGTCAAGAATTGGGACACCCGACTCACATGTGCCGCGCGCAACCATGCGACAACTGCGGCAAGCTGCATCAAGGAAAGCCGTGTGAAGATTGGAAAGCGTTGGAAGACCTGAAGAAGCTCGCTCGCCAAGGCGCACTCAAGGACCTGCCAAACCACATCCTGGATAAACTCCTGGATGGCGAGGCCAGTACTGGGAAGCCGTTAAACCTCTAAGCCCGCTGGATGGGGATCCAGTACGCGTCGGGCAGAGGAAGGCCCCAGAATTGTGTGTCCTAGTGTTTGTAGGCCCAGAGCTGAGAAGAAGATCCCAAGATAACCAACAATGCATGACAACTTTGGCTCAAGATCCGACTTTACACCCTAGCCAACCGAATCCAGACTACACGGATCCTGATACCACTGATGAAATCGTGGAGTACAGGCTTTATCCTGGACAACGGTATGGTTGGTGGGAAGAACACAGTCTGGAGTCAAAGAAGCGTGATGTAGTGATGGTGCACGGTGCAGTGAACGACTATCGGACGAAGATTCTCCTGGATACCGGGGCGACCGTGAGCATTGTGAGTCTTGACTTAGCGCGTAAGTTAGGACTCAAGCTCCGGACGCACAAACAAACGAAGGTGTCTGGAATGGGAGGAGTGCCGACGTACATTTCTGCTAGTGCCCAGGTGAAGATTACTCTCGGTCCGAGAGTGGTGTACATCTTGGATGTCTGGATTGCGAATATCGGTGAAGGGATTGATGTGCTTCTTGGAGTTGGCTTCATGTATGCGGCTGGGATTCGGATCAGTGTTCGAGAAGGACTAGTCACGCTTCCTGACGAAGAAACAATCGTGATGTGCGGGTGGTCGTCACAACGGCGATTGAGTGTGGATTTACCAATACATGCTCAACGTTACATGTACTTACGCCCTGGTGAAGATTCAGTTGTACGTATCCAGTATGGTCAGGCTAACCCGCAATCTACGGTTGTGTGGGCTGGACGTGGTGATCAATGGGTAACGCAGATTATCTACGCTGCGAAATCCTGGCCTATTGCTGTGCGAGTGGTAAATGTTTCGACCAAAATACTCTGGATCGACGACAAGATGCCTTTAGCCAGGATTGTGGAGTACGGGTCCTTTCCACAAGCCGGTCGATTTGTGCGGCCTGGATCTCCAGCGTATCGTGAGTGGCAAAGTCTCATTCAGGAAATTGTTTCGTCGCGGGATGCCAAGATTCGTGCTAAACGTCTGGCTGAAATCCGGGAAGCGTTTGACTCGCCGTACACCAACACCAACACTCCAAAGTACAAGTGGCCAACAAAGTTGCTGATGCGACCAAAGGATGGTTCGAACAGAGTGCAGATGGTGAGGTTACACCCTGAGTCAGGCACGCGTCGAGTGCGTTTCACCCGGGACGCCGCTACCCAAACTGAAGACGATCCTGAAGAGGACATTGTTCTCATGCGCAGTGTTGGAGTGGAGGCCAGTGACCTTGTTGATGGTTCCAGTGACGGCATTATGGAAGCCGTGCCCTGTGGTGAGAATGACCCAGAATGCACGACATCAGAAGTCGCAATGGATGATGAAAACTTGGATCACGGTTCAAAAGGTTGCAACAACCTAGATGCTAGAGACTCCCTGGATTTGCCGGTGGCAGTCATGACTGGAACGCCTATGGACAAGCTCAAGAAGGAGTATGACCGCTGTATGCGAGTTACTGTTGAAGAGCTTGACTTAGAGCCAGCAGTTTATATGCGCGAAGGCAGCGAAATCCTGTCTCAGTTACGCGACCAATTGGCCTTACTTCCTGACTTGCAAGACCTGTCTCCAGAATGCAATATCGAGGAGGCAGATGTTGGTGATCCAGTGAAGTCTACGCCTGAGATGGTCGACAAGTTGAGACGAATCCTGAAGCAGCATCGTAAGATCTTCCTTGGTGACGGTAATGCTGCTCCTGCACCTGCTCGCGGAGTGGTCTGTGACTTGGACGTCGGCGATGCGAGACCTGTTGCTCAGCGACCGAGATCCATCGCGCCTCACTTGATGCTCAAGGTGTACGAACTCTTGAAGAAACTCTTGGAAACCGGACTCATCGAGCATTCTGAATCGCAGTGGGCATCACCGATTGTGATCGTTCTGAAGAAGAATGGGATTGACATCAGGATGTGCATCGACTATCGTGTGGTGAATGAGTTTATCAAGTTACTGCACTACCCTCTGCCACTCATTGACGACTTGCTGATTGGTTTTGAATCGGCCATGTGGTTTATGAGTCTGGATATGGCAAGTGGATTCTGGGCTGTCCTAATGACCGAGCGAGCCAAACTGATCTCTGCATTTGTGTGTCCGTTTGGGCATTTCCAATGGATCCGGATGCCGTTCGGCCTAAAGAACGCCCCACTCATTTATCAAGCAGTCATCAACAACTGTCTGTGGGGATTCGTTCGCCTGGATTCTGAGGAAGAAGCAAAGGTGGACCCTGACGTACTTGATTTCCTGAAACTTGATCCTCTGGAACCCAGGAGTCCTGATAGTACTGAGGAGGATTTCTGATCTTGACGGATAAGATGACAGTCTTCCAGCGTAACATCCCAGCCCCACCTCAGATGGGCCCTGTGCTCGGGCGCAGCTCGTACATTGACGACATTGCTCATGGTGCACCAACATGGGATCACCTGTGTATAGACTTGAACGCTTTACTGTTTCGGTTACGCTATTGGAATATCTCTGTAAGTCTACCCAAGAGCGAATTTGGCAAGTTGTCCATCCCGTACCTCTCGCACGAAATTAGTGCTGAAGGTATCCGGGCGAAGCCAAAGATTGCGAAGGGAGTCCAGGATTTGCCGTTCCCGAAGACACTCAAGGGAGTGCAGTCTTTCATGGGAAGTCTGAATTACTATAATAAGTTTATCGAAGACCTCCCCGTGATCGCCGCTGTCCTATATGAGCTGACGGACGAACAGATACGTGCTGGACGAGACTTGTCGCGAGCCAAGGAATCGTTTGAGATCCTGAAGCGCAAGATTGTATCGACTCCACTACTGCGGCATCCTGACCGCACACGACCATTTGTGATCATCCCGCATGCTAATCAGTGGGCAGCGTCTGCGGTACTAGGCCAAGAGTACGACGGAGTCATTCATCCGGTTCGCTTCACGGGGCGCGTCCTGAACGACGCTGAGCTGAGATACCAGCTCGCCGAGAAGGAAGTGATTTCAATCATGCGAGTCCTAGAAGTGTTCAGGAATCTGGTGGAACACAGTCCAAAGATCGTAGTATACACCCGATACTCTGTGCTTAAGTGGCTACTGACATCCAAGTCGACAGACGGTAAGAACGTCAAGTGGGGCGTGATCCTGTCACACTGGAATCTGGAGATCCGCCGAGTGCAACGTGATGAAGACGGACTACCTGCCATCCTAGATGCAGGAATCACACCTAGAGAACACCTGGACGAAGTCGCGGAGAATTTGATCCCGGCTAAGGGTCGAGTCGCACCAATAATTCCCATTAGTCTGGAAATGTTGGGTGCTGACTTTGAAGGCCACATCCTGAGTTTTGACGGTGCCGCCAAGACGTCTACACGCCGTGGCAGTTGCGGATGCATTCTGTGGCGCCTCCCTGGATGGAAGGTCCTAGATGCACAAGGATTTGTTTTGGAAGATGTGACCGTGAATGATGCTGAATACAGTGGGCTGCTCAAGGGATTGAACATGGTGTTAGAACATGACGTCCAGGAGATCGTTGTGGTCGGTGATTCCAGGATCATCATCCAACAAGCACAAGGCTTGATCAATTGTCACCAACCAAACCTACAAAGGAAACTAGCCGAGTATGAAGCTCTGAGACCAAGATTCAAGTCTGTCAGACTGGTGCACGTTAAGCGTGAATTCAACCAGGCGGCAGACTACTTGACATCTAAGACGCTACTGCTTGACGAGTCCTGGAAGGTTGAGGACGAGGACGAGCTGACACACTTGCAATTGGTGTCCAAGATCCACGAGAAGCTGATAAAACCCGCTCAAACCCTGAATGCGGGAGTGCAGGACGACAATGGCCAAGATGCTGATTCTACGAATCTCCCTGGACCAGAGTCCGCACCTCTGCCACTGGCCGCCAAGGTGCTTGTTGCCGTAACTCGTGCACGAGCTCAGGATGAATCAGACCAAGGCGATGTGATGGGCCCGATCGAGTACCAAGCGGAACGATGGCGACGTATCAAGCTGCATCAAGATAAGGACGCTTTCCTGATGCAACTCAAGCATTTCCTGAAGGGTGATGTAACAGAGATGTCACACGCCCAAATCAGGAAGCTTGCCAAAGTCGCCGACGATTTCGTGCTTGACTCTCGGGAAGTCATCTACCGCCTGGGTCGGTCTACCAGAGATCGCCCACGTGACATGGTCGACGAACTCAGACTAGTCGTGCCAAGGAGTCTACATTCTGACATGCTGCACTACGCACATGAGGATTTCCAAGGTGGACACCAAGGGATCACGCGGACGTATGAGAAGCTTCGTTCTGAATTCTACTGGTCCGGTATGTATGCCGATGTTGAGAAATTCGTCAAGGAATGCGTAGATTGCGCCAGCGGCAAGGGGCGTCCTCCAAATCCTGGACCTTCGCCTGGAAACATTGAGCCCAGACGACCGTTCGAGGTTGTGTCCATGGATTTTGTGACACACATGCCTAAGTCGGACCGCGGAAACACTTTTTTGCTCCTATTCCAGGACATGTTTTCGGGGTTCGTGATGTGTAAACCCATGAGTTCTACGACGGCCCAAGATGTCGCTGAAGGTCTATGAAGAATGCGTATTCAGGAGGTTCGGAGCGAGTTCTATGATAAGACATGACCAGGATCCGAGATTCATGAGTGAGGTCTTCACGCGATTCCGGGAACTCTTGGGTAGCAAGCAGCGAGCCACTCTGGCGTATCGCCCTCAAGCCAACGGCCAGCAGGAGAGATCTGTGCAGACTGTGGTGCGAAGCATCCGCGCGTACGTTGCGGAAGCCGACCAGAGTGACTGGGATGATCATGCAGAGCGACTGATGTTCGCTCTCAATTCGTCATTTGATGCAACGAGACTGGATACCCCCTTCTTCCTGGTGCACGGCTGGGACGCACACGGTACGGTGTCTGCTATGCTTGGACCCAAGCCGTCGAGCGTCCAGGAACGCACTGCGTATGACTGGCGTCGGAAGTTGCAGCGTGATTACAGCTACGCTCAGGCTTGTGCCAAAGACCTGCAAAAGAAAGCTAAACGCATGCGTTCTGCTGAGCAGACCAGGAAATGGAAAGAACTGTCCGAACGTTTGAGAGCTGGCTTCGCTGTGGGCGATGCTGTCTGGTTATATATACCGAAGGTGCAGCCCGGACTCAGCCGAAAACTAGCTCACATGTGGCATGGTCCATTCCGTATCCAGGAAATGCACGACGACTTCAGAGTGAAACTCAGGATTGAGAACTCAGGATATCGTGTTAATCCCTGGGTGCATGTGAGTCGACTAAAGCCTAGAGCATTGTTCCCAAAGCGACCCGATGTGGAAATAGACGTGGAGGAAGATGACGATTTCGACGCAGCCTTGTTACCAGAAGATAGCTGGGAACCTGACGTAGAAAATGACGAGTATGAAGTCGAGCGAATTCTAGATTTACGCTGGACTAAGAAAACTCGGACATCAAGGCGCTCTCGCGAATACCTTGTGAAATGGAAGGGCTACGATGAAACGGAATGGTTACCTGTGTCGAGGCTTAACTGTGGTGCTCTACTATACGAGTTCAACCAAGGTGCGCGCGCAAGAGCCCGTTTCCAGGCTATGCAAGCTGGAGATGATCATCCAAGGAACTAGTACCTTGGATGCAAGAAATTGCCCAAGATGCCAACACCCGGACCTTCAATGCTGGAGTCTGGCAATGAACGCATTTTGGATTCAGATCGTCGAAAGTGAACAAGTCTGGAGATGGAAGTGACTTTGATTGAATTTTATCGTGTGTGGAGTTATGAACGGCGACCTTGACCAAGTGATTTCGAAAAGCAAGGTGAACAGAATGAAATTACGAGAGTGATTGTGAGAGGGCTGAAGTAAATGGAAAAGACCTGGATTATATTAAGTGGAAACACTTATTGAATGCAAAAGACAAGGACTAAAATCCAGGATGTTGGAGCCACTCGCTCACTTGGTGCAAATGAGGTTCTCCTTGCGCTCCGAAGCCGACAGCATACGTGCCTTCAATTCCGTGGGAACATACTGGAGCCATTCAGACTTGCTGGATGCAGTGTTCCACTGCGTGCGAGCAGGTTCTCGCAAGTCAGTCTCCGCAAGCTGGATTTCCAAGTCATCACACTTAGGACCGCCTAATTTCTCGACTCGCGGGTCTTGCCAAATCCAGGCGCAACATCGGTCTGGTAGCTTCCATAATCCAGGCTCATACAGCAACGTCTTCACGAATCCAGGAGTAGCAAGTGCCCGCTTCACGAGGCTCTGGTAGCGGCGACGCAGAGCGTTACGGCGAGTGACACGTCCACTGTGGATAGCGAGAGACAAGTCATCAGCTTCTTGGTCAATTGTCACCCAGTGTCCACACTCCCAGAATGCACGTGCGTTTGTGTGCATGAACTTCACGATCTCTCCCAACATCTTGAGAGTATCCAGAGACAGCGTGCTGCGACGATGGAAGAATAGAACTCGGTAGCGACCTTCGAACATGACGGTCCATGGTTCCGACTTTTCCAATTCGACGTATGCGTCAGAATCCCAACGCTTCTTGGCCAAGTCGCTTGCGTACTTGTGCACCTCGTAATCTGGAAAACCTGGGTCCTGACCCGACGAGTTTCTGGATGTGCTGACATACTGGACCAAGATGCCAAGGTGTCTCAAAGATGTTTCATCATCGTCAGGTGTTTCGATAGTCATCAATTCTGCCGCTGTCAACGAGTCGTACTCCCTGCGAGCCAAACGAGACCGGTGACGAGAGGGGCGGTTGCCAGATGACTTGAGCGACTTCTTGGCCTTTGACTTCGACTTGTGTCCAGAACGTGAGTCCAGACGAAGACGCTTGTGGTCCTTGCGTCTGGAGGTGGCCGGCGCTTCATCCGAGTCATCACTGGAGCTGATGTGTGGGCACTTGGATCCAGACTCAGCACCTGACTTCTTGGACTTCTTGGGTTCCGGGTCTTCTTCTTCACTCTCGCTGGAACTGGACTCCGAATCGTCATCATCCTCCACTTCTTGTGCCGGAGGCGCGTAGTCTGGATCAAGTTCCTTGTCGTCGACCACGGACTCTGTCTCGGAATCAGGATACACGATGGTGTGGTCATCCAGGTTACCCCAAGACGGAGGCACTTCCCCGCGGCGCAGCTTGCGATCCAGGCGCTCATCTGCCATCTTGTAATACGTCGTTGGCACATACCTGGCCCATGGGGTCAAATCAAGACGACGCCAGTACATCATGCTGACCAACATCTTGACCAGTTGCGGTTGCCTAAAAAACCCATGTGCTGGCTTGTCTTGGTCAAGACGCCTCATTGCCGTTTCATACTTGATTCCAGCCAGGATAATCTGCCGGACGTCAGGACGCACTTCTTTCCAGATGACACGCCCAGGAAGCATCTTGCATGCAGCCTCCTTGGAAATGGTGGTCTTCTCACCGGCCTTGCGCACTGAGTCGCGGCCTGGGTGATGAGTCGATGGTCGCCTCTGGACTTTGGGAGACTTGGTCTTCTTGAGTAACTTTGGAGTAGGCGACTTCTGCGAAGACTTGCCACCAGAATGCGGCTTGGACTCCTGAATGCCAGATGGACTGGTTAAGTCCAGAATGACAGGATTCGAAATCGGAGGCTTGGGAACTGGAACAGCCAGACGAGACGCAGGAAACGTTGGAATTGGAGCCTTGCGTTGATCCATAGCCGTGATGTTGACGACGGTGTCCCAAGCAGACGGAGGAACGCAGCCATTCACGCAGTGCACAAACAAGTCATGCAGCCGATCCCAGTTGCCGGAGACGTCAGCGTGCTTCTGCATGAAGGCGGACAGCGTCCAAGGATCCATGGTACTATCGTCCAGACGCTTCTTCAGGATGCCAACTTGAGTCTCTGCGTCGTCGACACGGGCCTTCAACTCGGACTTCTCAGCCTCAAGCGCGTCGATTTGGTCTTGGTATCGAGACTTCAACGCCTGGACTTCGTCTTGGTCAGAGGCCTTGATTTCGTTGGCCTTGGCAAGTGCAGAAGTCACCTCTTGGTGCCAGTGTGCGCAGACGAACTTCCATTCACGACGAAGATCACCATTGATGCGCTTGAACTCCAGAGCGTCTTTAATCGCGGCTTCCTGACCACGCTCAATCTGCGCCCGAAGTCGACGATGTTCACCCAGAACAAGACGCAAATACATCGAAGTGCGGAAGACACGTGAGGCGAGTTGATCCGGAGGAAAGTGAGTCAGGATCGAGGCGAATTCACGTCGCGTGCCAATGTCGTCCAGACTGGAGGTCAAGGCATCCAGCCGGAGCGGATCTTGTCGCGCTTGCAGGAGGTACTGACGGGCATTCATGTCAAACAGACGCTCGAATTCAGAATTGTCGTCCGCGTTCATCTCTTCGAAGCCAATCAATGCTGTCGTGCCGCCATATCCGTTCATCGTGAAGCCGCCGCCGCGCGTGTCGTCCACCGTGGCTGGAACCCCCACCAAGTATGTCTTGGTGCCGGTGTCTGGCAAGGAAGGCAAGGTCCAGCGTGCCGAAGAGTCTGGAGGCGCAAAAGTCTCGGGCCGAACGGTTTGCTGTGACAGGACGCCCTTGTAAAAGAGCGTGTCGACGTCTTCCATCCGCACGTAGCGTGGTCGCGAGAAGGAAGGCAACACGACACCTTCGCCCATTGGAATGGGGCTGACGCCACCACCACCAGTGTCTTTGCTCTCGTCGGGGGCGTTCTCGGCGTTGTCGTCACCATCAGGCTGACGCAGGATGATCGCCTGTGACTCGCCGCTCGAAGGCTGGCTCGAGTCTTCTGGGGGGCGCTTCTCGACGTCGTCGGTGTCTGGAGGAGAAGCAGAATCCGGAGGAGGCTGTGTGCTGTCGCCGCTAGCCGCTGGCGTCGAGGAAGACGCTGGGGCCGGGGCGTTGCTGGTCTCCGCCATGTGCACAAGCTGAGAAATCGCGATATGACCGCGTATTGCACGTGAATGCTGTGGTATCCGGGAGGAGAACATTGAAGATGGATCGTGACCGACCGTTGGAGAGACAGGGTACGGCAATGCGCTGAATTCTGGCAGACGGCAGAGTGCAACGGCAGCGTTTGATTCGATTTCTTGGGTTGGCTCCCGTTTGAATGTCCTGGCCATGATTCGCCAGCTCGGGGATATTTCCTCTCTGATGGATCTGGACCAGGAGGGGCGGTTGACACGAAGTGTTCCTGGTTTTTCTGTGACGCACCGCCGTCGCGACTCTGGTCTAAAATTTCGAGCATGGATATTATTGGATGAAATGGAGGATGTGACTCGGCTGTACCCGTGCGACACGGGTGACGTATGGAGTGCGACTGATTTATGGAAAGATCTTACGCCTAACCACAGATGGGCCCAACTGGCTGGAAGTGTGTATCCTGGATGTGTACAAATCCACGATTGCAAACCCGCATTATGTCCAGCCCCCGGACTTTCCCTTACGATGAGTGCCTAAAGCCTGGCGGAAAGTGCAGTTGAGAACGTATCTCAGATTGTACCTCATCTTGCTGTGGTTCAGAGCGACTACTAAAGATACTGAACCAAGATCATCCACTACCAACACCCAAGTCGTGCGCTGGAAGCCCAAAGAGTCTGGATGTCAAGTACACCCTGAATCCTGAATCCTGACTCCAAAATCCTGACTCCAGAATACCAGAATCTTGACGGTTGACCACTGACTATTTGACTTCGAAGACAGTGGTACGTCATCAAGTGAAACGCAATTGAACTACCGCCAACGAACCCAACAGAACTGTCGAGTCGACACTTTTGAAGCTACGAAGACGATGTACCCAGACCATACTGAAGTGAAGACAATTTGACCCAAGACATAGTGAAATCAAGATAAATCACCCAGAGCCGAGATCTAGAAAGAATTGATAGCTTAAGGCTTACAGCCAACAACAGAGTTTGTTTTACCCCGTACTGCGCAAGTGAATTCGGCCAAGCCTGCCGACGGAAATCCGGAGGACCCGAGACTACGACCGCGATACAACAAGGGGCGCTGCGACCATTAAGAACGGGTCGTCTGTGGCATCTCCACCTCATAACATCAAGTCCAGTTAGGTGGTGATGTAATGGGTCTGCTTAGACCCACTACTTAAGCTTACACGTGTGCGCACGTGTAGGAGGAAGCGTAGGAGTAATTTACTTAAGTTCAGTATACTTGTATCCACAAGTATACTTAAACCTAGATAAATGAACCAAACGAAAGCTTTGGTGGTAAATGAGAACTGTATTGATTGTAAATGGGGTTTCCTCCTAAAACTGATATTTCTAATGAGAGGTTCTGCCATTGGATGGCTGGCAGAACCCCTATCTATTTAATGACTCTCATTGGTAGAAAGGTGTTACTTTCTACCAGTCATATGCCTCTTGCTATGAATGTGGACCACCCTGTGGTGGTCACCTGAATGTATGCCTTAGTGCATGTTGCACTAAGGTAGGAGGTGAACCGAATGTGTAGCCCCGCTACACCATCCCCCCGTTAGGATTTGACGTGCCGGTCTCGACACGTCAATCCGTATTTTCTTCGGGAGAACACGTGCTCATTCCCAATGAGCACGCCAACAACGTCTTCGTCCAAGACGCCGGCCGCTTCGGCAACAGCAAGTGCTGTCGTCGCCTCCAAGGCGACGACGGCCGCTGCCTCAGCCACGACCGCTACTGGCATCGCCTCGACGGCGATACCGACAAGCGCGGCAACAGAGAGTCGCCTCTCTGTTGCTGGATACCACTCGAGATGGCATGAGAAACATGCCATCCGAAACAAGACAGGCAAGATCATTGCTGTCGAAACCGGAGTGGGTATCTACTCTCCGGGTGGAGAGGGAGTTCCCCTCGACTACGGAAGCGAAGTCGAGGAGGGGGAACTCGAAGGAGACAAGGATACCTTGTCTCCGGGCCACACTGACCCCAATGTGGGTCTGCGTCGTCCACGCGAGGACGACTCGAACGCTTCGGGCTCGAAGCGTTCGCGCAGCGGCAGTGGAACACCGCTCGCTGCCGCCGGAGCGTTAACGACTCCGCGGGATGGAGATGACTCTGCTCCATCCGCTGTTGTTGCGGCCTCGCACACTGAGCCAGTGCGCGAGCCGTGGATGCCGTCTCAGTCTGAGATCGGCAGCCGATTCGGTGCGACCGCGCCACCGAATCTGTACGCGCTGTATTCGTGCAACGCCATCGTTGACGATGACGTCGCGAAGCGAGTACACTTTGATCCGTTAACGAATCAAAGGCGCGACTACTACATCGGGCTCTTCCATGAGCTCCGATGGTTTGCGAGCAAGAAGACTTCTCGCAGAAGCAAAGTGCCCGAGTGGCAGGCACTTTGTCAAAGTTGGAGTGCCTTTGTTGAAAACTTCAACAAGAACCCCGCTGGCTATCGCGACCGGATTAGCCAGGCGCGGGAGCGCTACGAGAAATTCTCGAAGCGTGGTAAACTTGAACGACTGCACCATGGTGCAGTCGGTATTGGACTTCCTTGCGCAGTGCCTTATGACACTGCTTGTGAGTACTGCTACCCCGGAGCAGTACGCATCACTGAGCGGGACATCAACGGGTACACGACCATGTGTGTACCTGACGACCTCAAGACTCTGCGCGCCAGTTTTCAGGCGCAGACGTCTTCTAGTGCTGCGGATATTCGCAGCACTTATTCGAGTGCTGTAGGCGACTACAGCGCTCGCCCAAGTTTTACGCCCTTCGGCGGAGGTGGCGGTGGCGGCCTTCGTACGCCGTCACCATTTCCGGAATGTCCTCCATCAGGACATTCCGTGATTCCCACGTATCGTGTTGGGGAGGAAATTCTCTCCAACGAATACGAAAATGAACCGGACCTCGGGTCTGGTTCCGATGACCAACAATTCGCTGGACGATCCAGCGAGTTGCCCCGCGTGCGTCTCGCAACGGGGGTGGTGGTGGTGGTGGGGGGGGGGGGGGGCGGGAAGACGCCCCGGGTTTGGTCAACCAAACCTTGAGTCTCGCTTGGAGGCTGTTGAGCGTCTCCAAGCGTCGCAGTTCGCTGCTCTGCGTCAGGAGCTGAGCTTGTTGAAGGCTCAGCTCGCGGAGGTTGCGCAGACGACCTCGAACGTAAAGGTCGAGGTCGGGACGAGGCTCTCTGGCGCCTTGAAGCGCGTCGCCGCGCTCGAGAGCACTTTGGCGAGTCACCAGACGTAGGTGACTCGTGCTGCACGTACGGCTTCAGCCGCCCAACGTAAAACGTTGGGTGCAAGCGCATGCTGGACGGTATGTCCAGTGTGTACGCGTTGCCATGCTTCGCCAACACGGTGAATGGCCCAATGAAGCGCGGAGCAAGCAAGCTTGCTCCGAAATCGGAAACTGCATGTTTAGCTAGGTTCTGAGTAGCTAACAGAACTAATGAACCAACTTTGAATTCATTTGTGTTTCCCCTGCCGGTGTTATCGGCATTCAGCTTCTGGACAAACCGGATTACGGCTTGTCGGCGCTGGACAAAGTCCATTGCATCCGAGCTGAACCCCTGGTTCAGTTCGTGCTCCTTGTTCACAGCAGGCCCGGCCTGCGCGTGGTGTTCGTTGTCATTTAAAGTGTCTACGCCCGTCGTAGACACTGTGTCGTCGTCACCATGACTGCGCGCAATACGTGCGCGAGTCGTCACAGCTGATACATTGCTTGTATCAGCGTGCTTATCCGGTTGTTTTGAATTAACCGGATATCCTCCCCCACTTAAGGAAGGAGCTACCGCACCGAGTACGCTCGGTACGCGTGGGTGCCTCATGGCATTCACGTAGAACGGTGTGTGTCCTGTCGAGACATGCACCGAGTTGTTGATGGCGAACTCCGCCATCGGCAAGCAGTCGCTCCATTGATGGAACGAGTGCGCGTAGCTCTTCATGGTGTCAACCAGCACGCGGTTGACACGCTCTGTTTGTCCGTCGGTCTGCGGGTGATCCGCAGTCAACATGGACAACTGCGTCCCAAGAAGTGTAAACACTTCTTGCCAGAATCGCGCTGTGAAGCGCGGATCCCGATCCGACACGATGTCGAGTGGCATACCATGGTGTCTAAACACCATGTCGACAAACAGACATGCCGTCTGTTTGGCTGTCACCTCGGCTGGTACTGCAGCAAGATGCACCATCTTGCTGAAGCGGTCAACAAAGACCACAATACCAGTCCTCCGCTTGTTGTCTTGCGGAAGACCAAAAACAAAGTCCATTGAAATGGACTGCCAGCACTCCGACGGGGTCGGTAGTGATTGAAGCGGAGCCTGCGAGTTGGGCGCAGGCTTCACACGCTGGCATACCTCGCAAGCACGAACGTACTTGCGTACCCACTTGTACTGGTGACTCCAGTAGAAGTCACGCGTGAGAAGCAAATATGTCTTCTCACGGCCAGGATGTCCCGATGTCGGGGCATCGTGGTACTCATACGTGATCTTGAGCTTCAGCTCATGATCATCCGGTACGACAATGCGATCTGCGTTGTCGTCGACTGCGCTGTAAAGCAGCAGACCATTGTGTACACGATAACGGTGTACACGGGCACGAAGGTGTTTGGCCAGCTTCTGACGAGACTTGTCAGAAGGTGTGGAGAAGTACTCCAACAATTGCTTCGCATCCGCATCATGTGCGTATGCGGCCTTCACTTCGTCCAGCAAGGACGACGAGGGTGTAGTCGTCCTGACGACGCCAACTGCGTTGGCGTCGGCCTCTTGCACCGCATAATCTGGTCGACGCGAAAGCGCGTCGGTCACGACATTCAACCTTCCAGGTTTGTACTCAACCTGGAAGTTGTATTCAGCAAAGAATGACAGCCACCGTGCCATTCTTTGGGATATGTGCGGCGACTTGATCGCCGTACGCAACGATGCGTGGTCGGTGTAGACCACGAATGGTCTACTCCCAAGTAGATACACTCGAAACTTTGCGAGTGCATACTTCATGGCAAGGAGTTCCTTGTCATGTACCGGGTAATTGCGCTCAGCTGACTTCAGCTGACGCGATTGGTAGTAAACCACACGATCACGACCTTCGTGATCGAGTTGCATCAGTGCGCATCCGATCGCGAAATCGGATGCATCGCACACCACGTGGAATGGGCGATCTTGGTCGGCCACCGCCAAGATCGGCGCCTCAGTCAAGCCCTGCTTGACTGCTTCGAAGGCTTGCTGACAATCAGCAGTCCATTCCCATGCAGCCTCTTTCTTTAAGAGCTGCGACAGCGGGCGAATCTTGCCCGCGTAGTTGCTCACGTACTTGCACAAGTACGTGGCGAGTCCAAGGAACTGCCGCAGTTCCTTTACGTTTGAAGGCGTAGGCCATTCATTGATCACTCTGACCTTTCCTGGGTCAGGGCGTACGCCGTTCTTCCCCACGAGACACCCAAGTACGGGTATCTCGGTTGCCCCGAAGATACACTTCTTCAGGTTCGCGTAGAGCTTGTGCTTTCGCATGAGCTCAAGCAACTTGCGGAGATGCTCTGTATGCATCTCCACATCCGATTTCCCATTCACAGCCCGGCTGTGAATGAACACGTCGTCGAAATAGCTCGGTGCGAAGTCGCGCACCGAGCGCAACAAGTGCGTGACGCACCTGTTGAACGTCGCTGGGGCGTTCTTCAGCCCCTGCGGCATCACGAGCCACCCCCAGAGCATGCCGCTCGGAGTGCTTACCGCCGTGAGAGGGATATCACTCTCACGCATGAGGATCTGATAGAACCCGTCTCTCAGATCCAGAGTACTGAAGATAGTACTCGAGGTCATCGAATCGATGATCACATCTTTTCGAGGTATCGGCGTCTGTGCCGGTACCGTCGCATCGTTCAGCTTGTTGTACGCATGAACGATGCGCCACCCGCCCTGTGGTTTCTTCACACAGAACGTAGGCGCGCTGTGCGGGGACTTCGATTCCCGCACTTGTCCTGCATTGCGACGACTTTCAAAGAAGTCGTCGATTGCCTTGACTTGCTCACGCGGCAGTGGCCACTGTCGCGTGACGCAGTACTTCGTTCCCGGCACGAGATCAATCTCGTGCTGAACACCCTTGTCCTGCGGTAACTCCGCAGGAATGTCGTCCGGGAGTACATCCTTGTACTCACGCAAGACCTTGTAAAAGGGGCTCGCCTTGAGCGAGTCCCAGCCTTGCTCGTCGAAGCGTTCCTTCTTCGACTTCGCGCTGAGGGCGTCCGCGCCCTCAGAGATGAGCTGATTCAGCTCTTCTGCTTCACACGTCATCCTCTTGACGTCCGAGAGGATGCAGATCTGCTCGATGCGTCCATCGTGCAGTTCGCGAGCGAAACGCTTCCAGCTTGTGACTGGGAGCGACATCAACTCCGACGCTAACGTCGGAGGATTATTCAGCCTCATCTTCTTGTATTGGAGACCAATACTCGTACGCGTCAAGACATTCAATGTCTCGACGGTCGTCTCCAACTCCTGTGTCTGCCCGGCAGACACTGCTTGTAGCGTCTCGGTCCCTGACCGAGACTTGCGCAGCTTTTCTTGCTTGCGCCGTTCACTTCTCGTGTGGAGCCCGGCTCCGCGAGTTTCTTCTTGTCCAGGCCCGGCCGTGGACAGTTGTTCCTTGTATTCGCCGGCGGGTTTTACCCGCGGGCGCACGCGTTCAAGCCCGGCTTGATCGCGCACCGCTTCGTCGTGCAGCCCGGCTGCACGCGAGCTCGCAAGCATTTCCGGTGCGGGACGTTTGCAACCGTCCGCACTGCTTGCAGCGTCGGCTCCCAGAGCCGACGCGCCTTCTTTACCTCTACGCCTAACGGCGGAGTGTTTTTCGACCAATTGTGTGTCGACATTACCTGTCGACACTACCGCGTTGCCCCGGACGCTTCGAGACCCTCTCGAATCCGATTGAACCAGGCCCTGCTGATTCGTTTCACATCTTCTTCCAACGACTCTCGCAGTCGTTGGCGTTCGCTTCGGGTGACCGGAGACAGCCGCATTCCGCGCTGTCTCTGATGGAGGGCCGCATGCACCACGTGGTGCATGTGCTGCGCCGACAGGGCCATCACTCTCTGTCGCGCTGCTGCTGCTCCCGAAGCGCACGATCGTGCGCTTCGTCCAGTCGATCACCGGATCATGCCGTGCAAGCCATGGCATGCCCAACACCATATCGAACTTATCGTCCAGTTCCAGGACGATAAGCTCGTCGACGAACTCCTTCTCTTGATAAGAGAAGCGTACGCGTACGATACGCTTCTCGGTTCTAACAACGACACCCGTTGCTAGCCTCACTTCCAATAGACTTCGAGGTGTTTCCACTTCCTCGAAGTCAAGCCTTGGAAGGCTCTGCAGTCGAATAAAGTTGTTCGACGCTCCACAGTCCACTAGAGCACGAAGAGACTTCTCTCTCTTCGAGCTTACCTTCAGGATGACAAGTTTCGGCTTGTCATCTTGCTTCTTGCAGTGAGATTGACTCTCACTGGGGGCAGCGATCTTCATTGCAGCGTGTCCGATGTCGACACGCTCGATCGCATCACCAGCAGGGCGCCCCGCGCCTGCTGGTCCCTTTATTTTTTTGATTGCCCGTGACGATACCCAGTATCGCCACGACGGCTCCTCGCCGCGTGCACAGGTGCTGTGCACTCGCGGGCATAGTGACCGATGTTTCCGCAGCGGAAACAACGCACATTCGTTGATTCACACTCGAGAGGTCCATTGGTTCGGGACCTCCCGACGGCCTTGCCACCGGTCGTGGCATTTGCCGTGGGGCGTTCACATGCAGTTTAGCCTGCCGCAGGCTAAACTCTTCTTGCATTGCAAGCGCAATTGCAGTCTCGAGAGTATTTGGATACTCTCGGAAGAGATAGGTCTTCACAGGCCCATCTCTAAGGCCCTTCATGAACGTGACGACCTTTGTCGCCTCGTCAATCGGGTTGGTCACGATGTTCGAGACCAAGTACCGTGCCCTTTGGGCGTAAGCATGCACGTCATGCTTGCCCTGTTGCAGATCGAGGAACTCCGCCCTCGATCGGAACTCGTTTTGCGGGGGCTCAAACGCTAGTTTGAGCTCCTCCTTGAAATCCTCGTACGTGCTGAAGCACGTAGGGTCCGTGAGTCGGCGTCCGTACGCCCAACTCCTTGCTCGTCCGCCAAGACATGACATGGCGAACGCAACCTTCGACAACGGGTCGACGATACGTCGAGCCGCAATGGCAGTGTCGACCTCGACAAGCCAACGGAGGAGAGGTTCGCCCTCTCTTCCAACGTAGCTGCTTACGTGGAGTTTCAATGACTCCACGCGCGGTGTGGCCGATGGCGACACCGAAGTTCGAGCAGCGGTTTCACGCTGTTCCTTCACGATGAAACCCAGAGCAACACCGTGTTGCTCCGTCGGTGATAGCGTTCGCAACATCGTTGCTACCGCCGCTTCCCCAATGACTGTTGACAGTCGTTGGAGGGCCTCCCACTCTGGTTCCGACAGGTGGGGGCAGTCTGCACGCGCAACATGCGTTGCAGACGTGTTTGGGCTACCCACGGACATGTTACTGTCCGAGGGCAGGTTCTCAGCCCCGCGTTCGTATTCCATACGAACGTGTTAGTCGGTCGTTGGACGGACTACAAAGCGCTACCAGGTGTAATGGGTCTGCTTAGACCCACTACTTAAGCTTACACGTGTGCGCACGTGTAGGAGGAAGCGTAGGAGTAATTTACTTAAGTTCAGTATACTTGTATCCACAAGTATACTTAAACCTAGATAAATGAACCAAACGAAAGCTTTGGTGGTAAATGAGAACTGTATTGATTGTAAATGGGGTTTCCTCCTAAAACTGATATTTCTAATGAGAGGTTCTGCCATTGGATGGCTGGCAGAACCCCTATCTATTGAATGACTCTCATTGGTAGAAAGGTGTTACTTTCTACCAGTCATATGCCTCTTGCTATGAATGTGGACCACCCTGTGGTGGTCACCTGAATGTATGCCTTAGTGCATGTTGCACTAAGGTAGGAGGTGAACTGAATGTGTAGCCCCGCTACAGGTGACCAGAGGCGCTCCGGCACCCTGGGTTGACCCACCTATTTCATATCCTAGTTGGGTCGCTAGCGTGCTGGTGTTTGCCCATTTCATATTCCCTTGCTATTCGAGGTGACTGACTAGCAGTTGTCCCCCGAAGTGATAGTTTAACTGCTGTGTGTATCGATTGACTATAGTATTTGATAGTTTCTCTCTTAACTGAGAGTGGTGCGCGTTTTATACGAGTGTTCAGACTGACTAGGTGTCTGAATTGTAAGACTCGAGTGAGCCTAGCGAGTGACCCACCGTCCAAGGGTCGAAAAGAATAAGTGACGGCTATTTGTATTGTATATAACTCTGTATTTGTTGGCTATTGGTGTTTGGGGTGCATCCTGGGTAAAGGTGCATCCTGAATTTCCGATACTCTGGGTGTGAAATCCAGACTACACTCTGCCATTCTGTCGTTGAGAGTGCATCCTGAAGTGGACGTACGCTCGGCACAACTTCAAGGCCACAAGCTCGGTGAAGTGCCGTTTCGTCAAAGACAAACGAGCCGACAGGGATTCCGCAAGGTACCCACGCCACCAAGAACCCAAGGTTTCGCTTCGCGGTGGAATCTTGGATACTTGTTGACTCCTACAAGTCTTCCCCCTTCAATTCCTGGAGGAGGAATTCCTGGAGCGCGCTATACGAACCCCCCTGGGCGGTAAAGGTTTCATCGACCTCGCCACAGGAGCCTGTGATTTCTGCAACTGCTCGAACAGCTTCACGCAAGTCGCGTCCTTCACGTAAAACGCCTTGATGAGTGTGGCAACAGCCGGGTCCGATCCTGATTCTAGAAGCGAGTTTATCGCGACCGGGCGAGAAAGATCATCGGCCATGACGTTCGTGCGACCAGCTCGGTGGAAGATGTCGAATTGATATTGGCTGAGTTTGCCCATCCAACGAAGTAGCTTAGGTGACGGCTGTTTCTTGGTAAAGAATCATTTGCACGCAATATTGCCCGTGTACACTGCGAATTTGTTCCCGAGGAGATATGGTCGCAATTTCTCGAGGCAAAACTTGATTGCGAAGAACCATTTCTAATGCGTTGACCAGCGGCGTCCCGTGTCACTCAGCTTTTGGCTCGAGTACGCAACAGGATTTTTTCCAGATGAGTGCGCCTGACTAAGTACCCCACTCATTGCGATGTCTAACGCGTAAGTGGTAACAAAAAACTTCCTGGTGAAGTCTGGCAGCTGGAGGACCGGCGAACGCTGTATCATCCCCTTGATACGTTCAAACACAGCATTTGGCAGTGGTCCCCAGCTCCGGCGACTGACAGTCTTGAGCAGTTCCAACATGGGCTGCACAATCTCCACATAAGCAGGCACGCAACGGCGATAATAGCCACACACACCTAAGAATCGCTGCAACTCACGAGCGTTGATTGGAGCTGCAATGGACTTCATTGCTTCAGTCTTCGCAGGGTCCAGCGTGATAGTGGAGTTCGAGGCATGATGACCGAGAAAGGTGATAGCCCCCTGTGCCCATGAACACTTCTGTAGGTTCGCGTAGAGTTCTGCCGAGAAGAGAACTGCGCGTAAATGCTCCACATGGTCATCCAATGACGTCGAGAAAACACAGATATCGTTCAAATATACCACACAGACGACTGAAAAGTTCGCGTTGCTGAAAATGTATCGCATCAGTCGTGTCCAGGAATCAAGCATGCCCGGTAAGCCCATCGGTGCGACGACCCACTAAAACAATTCCCCATCGGCTTGGAATGCTGTCAATGGTCGCGAGGCCTGTTTGAGCCGCATTAGATGGTATCCAGACGTCAGGTCGATTAAGCCGAAGATGCAAGCACCTTGAAGGATGTCGAGGAGATCATCGATTCTCGACGGCGGACCGTAGTTTGGGCATTCAAGTACCGATAGTCAATGACCCAGCGCACTGGATGGGTGATGTCGCCACTGCGATCCCTGTCTACCTTGCGAACCGAGGCATCCGTAGCTAGATCCTTCTTTGGTACGGCGGATATACTTGACGCCCAAGCTGGGTTCGACTGTTCGACCCATCCCTTACGCAGCAGCTCGCTGTCGTACGCACTGTGCTAGCTTCATTGGTGAATATCGTAAAGAAGCTCGAGCCATCGGAACAGCAGCGAGATGGAGAACGATCTCATGTTTAACAGCCCGTTCCTGAGGAAGCCTGACTGGCCGTTTGTCTGGGAGGACATCCTCGAACTCACGCAGCAAGAGACGCACTGCCCCAGCGACGGGCTGAGTCCCCTTTGAACGCGACGTGCCACCTCCGCATAGTCACCAGCTTCCAGACGTCGGCAAAATTCCTCGAATGATACTTCGCTGATCTCTTCGCCACTCGACGGCTGGAGTAAAGACGTAGACGTGTCTTGCACTGCTTCTTCGGAGGCCGGGAAGTGGATATGCTGATTCACCCAATCGATGACCGGATTGCATTGCTCTGACCAGGGCGGTCCAAAATACCATCATACTCGTACGTGATTGGCCAACGAAATAGAAGGAACACGGGAAATCACCGAATCACAGTCAACTGTATCAATCAGCATTCTGCACGGCTTGTCGGGAATGTAGACTGTCTTGAAGGGTGTATTAGGTCGTGCTTGCAGCGTTGAAAGCTCCATAATCGCGATGGACGACGTTTCCATTGGCATATCAGATTCTTGTTTGGTCGGCTTGACAGACACCCCACTTGCGTCCGCCTATAGTGCCGCAGCAGATACGCCATGAAGGTGTCGATGACGCGCGCGTTCACGTTGTACGGTGGCGACTCCAGCCCGGACGAAGCGTTGAAGAGTGCTGCCGCTACGGACTGGATCTTGGACTGGGTATCGGAATCGAAGCAGTCCAGCGTCAGAAGGCGAACTCTTTGTTCGGGGTCACGGCCGCTCAAGACTCGTGCAACCCTGTGGTCCTCGGCAGGAGTGTTGAAGACGTACGCGAAGGCTTTGTTCGTCGCCGTCATGTTCCACGCTCCACGGTCGAAAATCCACAGTACGCACATTCCAGCTCCATTTGCATGCTGAACTCCGCCCCGCCGAAAGGAATGCGACGTCAGACGCTCGGCCACGCCAGCATTTTTGGCGACTCTGTCCAGAACGCAATTGACGTAGCTGTGGATCCCAGGAGCTGCATCGGCTGTCTTGCTCTCATCTGACTTCTTGGCCGTTTGATGCAGCGGGATCACAGCTTCCGGGTGGTCGATCAAGTCAATCAGAGGCGTAGCGGGTGTCAGCGTCGCTCGGGAGACTGTCTGCGGCTCCGAAAGTTGGCTCAGAAGCGAAGCCGTCGGAGAAGACTGCGTCACCAGTGCAAGCGCGATGGCGAGAAGCGGGCATGTGGAGAAGTGTCGTCGGGAAAGAGCGAGAGGCCTTGTTCTTCTGCAGTCTTGACCCGGATGAAGCGCACGAAGAAGATGTCGCCTGCGCCAATGGACAGGTTGGCCTTGCGAAGCATCGTAAGATCCGACGCACGCCCAAAGAGGAACCAGAGCAGACACAGCAAGGCGGCGTCCTGGTAGTCCGCGGAGGTATAAGCCGTCGAATAGAGATATACCATCATCTGCTTAAGCGCGGTCTTCGTGCATGCAGGAGCCTTGTTTACAAACGCCCCCGACTCTCTCTTCATACAGTACCGTTCTACACCTTTGCCCGTCCTTCTTGGGAATAGTTGCAAGCAAAGTGAACACCGCACATGTCCTTAACGCAAATATCACATCATTGGCTTTCAAATCAAGGTCCAATGTGAGATTTATTGCATCCAATGTGGAACGGCCAGAAACGACTGGCTTCAGCGTGCTCCCGCCAATAATTCAATGACTGGTGAGGATACTCGCGCGCCAAAACGAACGCAAAACCACTTCACCAGGCTTCACGCTCAGTCCCCAACCCACCTCATAAGACGCAGATGCCCTCCCCCAAACGCTCCCCCGCCGAGAAGCGCTCCCCCGCTGAGAAGCGCCGGGTCCTTGAAGCCTACCGTGCCGGACGAGCTGACTGGCTCAAGGTCGCTGCCAACAACGGGATCAGCCGTTCGATGGCGTATCGTATTGCAGATACTGGTCGTGTTGAAGACCTTCCTCGTGGTGGCGCTCGTCGCAGCGTGGTGAAGGTCACACCGGAGGTAAAGGACCATCTCGAGGCATACCTCAACGACAATTGTACCTACACAATGGAGACCATGCAGAGGATGCTCATCGTAGACTTAGGACTGACGATCTCAACCTCAACCATTAGCCGCCACTTATTGGGCATGCTGTATACAGTTAAACAGACTCGAGTTGAGCCTACAACCTGCAACAACGAGACGAACAAGACCAAACGGCAGGAGTTTGCTATTCGCCTCAAGGAACATCAAAGAGTAGGCAACTGCATCGTGTATTTCGACGAAACAAACTACAACTTGTATTGCAAGCGCGGTCGAGGTCGCGCCAAGAAGGGCGAACGCGCAACGGTAGTTTTGCCGCCTTCCAAAGGCGCTAATTTGCAGGTCCAATGTGCCGTGAACTCGGCCATGGGTGTTGTGCTGTATCGAATGCGGCGGGGGAGTATCCGTATGGAACAAAATGCTGCTTTTATTGACGACATCTATCGCGCTGTGAAGGAATCCTAAGTTTTTCGTGAGAATTTCAGTGGCAAGAAGATAGTCGTTGTCTTGGACAATGCCCCTGCCCACCGACAGACCGAGGAGCGCGTGACGCCGCATGAGGATCTGGAACTCCTACGCTTAGCACCCTACTCACCGATGTGCAACCCCATCGAGGGGTGCTTTTCAGTATTGAAGGCTCGTATCAAGAATCATCTTGCGTTGGATCGGGGCGAAATTTGCGACCGCAGCAACATGCAGGACAGCGAAGGAAACATCTTGACCGTCAAGGAGCGTACGATGCGTTTTCTGGAGCGCGCTGCGCTAGCCAGCATCAAGTACATCACACCTACAATCGTAACCAACATGGAGCTGCATTGTCGCGATGCAGTGAACGCCGCAGCGGACATGGAGGACATGGTCTATGGAAAGTAGGAGTAGTGACGATAAGTTTCTGTGACTGTTCCACATTGGATGCAATAAATCTCACATTGGACCTTGATTTGAAAGCCAATGATGTGATATTTGCGTTAAGGACATGTGCGGTGTTCACTTTGCTTGCAACTATTCCCAAGAAGGACGGGCAAAGGTGTAGTACTTGTCCCTTCTTCAGCAGAATCTTGTCGATCCCCGCTCGATGCTGAGGGAACTGTTCCAGCAGCCAGGTCTTGGCCTGTCGGTAGTACTGCATGACCGAGTGTCGGGCTAAGAGCTGGCCCTTGCGCCCTTCCTTGAAGGCGAGGTACATGCCGAACTTGTCTACCACAGCCTCCAAGACGAGCGAAGCACTCTCGCGCTGCATGCACACTCCCAAGTACTCCCAGCTGACGGATTCCTCCTCGAGAAACTTCAGGAACGAGCGTGCTGCGCATTCCCGAGCCCGCTTGGTGTTGGCCGGTGCGAAGTCGTTGAGGCTCATGTTGGGTCGGAGATGTCGGAGCTTGTGTGTTATTCTAAGAATATACGAATGACTTGCAATCTGTAGAGGATATCAATAACTTCTCTGCTTTCTCCGACACGATACGTCGGAGGTGTGGTTGTGGGGCCTTTACGAATTAGCGAGCTCTCTAATTGGTTAAAATAGATCGCACAGACTGACTTGATTGGTTATAAGTTAAACAATTGCCAACCCCTTCTTTCTATTGGTCGTTAATATACATAGTGAAGTTAAGTGCGATCGGAGATTTGACGATATTCATCCATACGAACATCCGGCAATTTTGATAGGTACTTATCTGGGCTAGACTGTACTATAGTGTCTACTAAACTGTTTAAGATTATCGATACTAACTTCTTTCACATCCCTCCCTCCTTAATCTACGCCAGCCGCGCCCCCATCCTGGAGTAGCCAGCTGATGTGGTTACGTCGACACTTAGAAACGTTAAAAAAATATCTTTAAATTTTCTTCTTCAACTTGCCGTTTCGAAATCTACTCGTCAGTGCGGTCATTATGAGTATGATATTGGAAAATGGACTTTTTTAGTTCACAATAAAAAGTCCATTTTTGCAAATAAAAAGTCCATTTGGGGGGAAATGATACGTGTTTTGTCAATTTTGTAGTACGTCAACAGTTATAGGTTTTGGCCGGAATTGACAGAAGCCGTAGCAATTTGGAAATAGTAAGAGATGTCTTGGAGTAATAGTCACCGTTTTAAAATATCACTTCATGATAGCTGGCTTCATGATGGTGTGATCTGGATTGCGCCCACTAGCAAAATATGATTGTAGGATGCTGTAAGCGCACGGCACACGTGGGTACACAACAAGATTTTCGTACTGGATTTTACTACGTGGAATCCTTCGACCCTCTCATTGGTCAGTAGTGGCTTCTTGAACCTTCGCGATCATGTGCCCGGGTAGGACACTGTCCTACGCATGGTGTCTGGGGCTGGTTTGCATTCACCTTGATCTTCTTTGGGACTGTTGGTCTGAGCTGCTCACTTCTTATCTTTCGAGCCAAGATGAACCCGAACTCGAAAGAGTGGTTC
The DNA here is from genome assembly GCF_020800215.1 of Phytophthora ramorum. Lineage (NCBI taxonomy): Eukaryota > Oomycota > Peronosporomycetes > Peronosporales > Peronosporaceae > Phytophthora > Phytophthora ramorum. The sequence goes on along the minus strand of NW_027150662.1, from coordinate 161,876 downwards.
TTCAGCGCAGCATGCGCCCGCCAAGAACAGCCGAGATCGACTCCTCCTCGCCCCGGTCTTCAGCCCGACCCGGTGCCGCAGCCTTCGCCCGCTCGACACCCGATTCCGCCAGCCGTTACTTCCCCGTCGCCGTCGCCGTCTTCGTCGTCATCGTCGTCGCCCTCGATCCTCGACATCTACGATGGAGCTCCCACGGCCGACGAGCCAATGACCGACGCACCCCCGACTCCCGGACAACCAGCGTACCGCTTGTTCGGCGAAGATGACTTGGACATCGACTACCTCGAGGTGACGGGTCCATGCGTTGTACTGCCGTACCTGTCCAAGTTGACCTTTGGTCTCGGTTCAAGCGTCCGCGAGCACGAGAACATGCTTCTCGTTGCGCAAGGTCCCGGATACGTGTACGTCGACAAGGTATTCAAGAGCGCTATCCTAGTGCAATTGGGTATGCACTTCGGCTACCCTTTCGAGGGAAGTGATGATGAGCGTGGACTGTTGAAGTGGCAACGTCGGCGTTTGAGTGGCTTCGATCTCGCGTTGGTGCTGCTCTCACTGGGTGTGAACTTCTTGACCAATATATATTAACGCCCCAATAAACGTTTATAGTGGGTCCCCTCAGTATTTTGGGCATTCGGGTCCCCAAAACATTTATCCGGGCCCCTAGGAACCCAAATAAGAATATTTTGGGCCTTTTCAAATATTTATTTGGGCAACCAAAAAACACGTCAAATATGAAAAAGAAAACCTTAAACCTTATAACCTGTCCAAAATGATTGATCGGATTCGACGAGTATACATTTCTGGAGATGGTACGGTACGACGGAGAAACTGCTCGGGTTTGATAGACCTACATACAGAATACGCGCACTACACTGGAATCCGGTGGAGGCTAAATGACAGTTAACTGGCACAAATGACATTTAAACAGCATGTTTGACATGAAATCCGGTGGAAGCTACACGGAATGCAGTGGTGACTGCTGTGATGTGATTGGTTAATATTAGCGTAAATACCCGGTGGGGGCTAAACTACAATTAGCGAGGAATTTTACTTGAAACCCTATCTATTGAAGCCCGGTTAAACGTTGATCCTGGCAAATTTGTAAGTGGTTGGGCACCAGTGGACATTAATATCATGGCATACCTGATATCAGTTACCACGGTCGTATCAACTATTATAGCGTCCACATGGACAAAAAAACTTTTGAAACAAATAAAACTGTCAAACATGTTTGATCGGTTTTGACAAGTATGCTACTTTAAAGTTTTACGAAACTTAATATCCCGTCAAAGACGATGCACTGCTTTGACAGGGAAACCTTTTTAATGGGTATTTTGAAGATGAAAAATTGCATATAAACATATTGAGGGTATGGAGGGTTACCGGTTTGGTATCGGTTGTTGACCGTGAACCGGTTAACCCGAACCGGTCCAATCCGAACCCACGCCGATTACGCCACCGACGATTACGCCACCTGTGGGTACAAGATTGTAGGTACAAGATGGGCTTCGACGTGGCGCTCTCTCATTGACTAAAGTAACTCAGTATCCAGTAAAGAATCAAGTAGTGTGTATCCAGTAGGTCTAGAGTAGCGAGAAGGCTAGCGAGCTAAAGACCTCAATCAATCACTTTCGAATCTTCGTTCTACCCCTCAAGTGGTTTCCAGTCTCCGCTCCGGTCTCGCCCAGAGTGCTGCCCTCCCTCCGCTCCGTTAAGCTTCGGTGTCAAGATCCATACCTTCCATCAGGTTATGAGCCCAAGCACCATGTCCTCTGCTCACGACGCCTCCACCAAGGTCTCCATCGACAAGTTCAACGGAGACAACTACGCGACGTGGAACCGCTACATGCGTAGCGTGTTCCTGACCAAGTCGGTGTGGCATGTCGTAAACCGAGAGGGGGGCGGTTTTTTTTTCATGCTTTCATCGGCTATTTTTTATTGCGTGCATTTTCGGTTTCTTTTTATTCCCCGCCAGCTATTTTCCATGCGGAGGGTGATATTGTATGCCACCGGCTAAATTGTATGTCAGATTTTAACACAAGATTTTTTTGGAGAGGTGGGTGGAACAACTCCTTTTTTCTAGTGTTTTCTGTTTTATCTTCTTTTTCTGAGTGTTTTGCTTTGAATGAAATGCAGGCATACACATGTAGACGCGGTAGTGCACACACTACTTACCGATCAGCTTCGAACAATGATGTGCCCCATCCGAAACGAGTACAGACAATCCTCTCGGTCGTGATATCCTGAGTAGTGATACCCTCCACGGAGAGATATGGGGAGGGCTCCCGATGACCGTCACCATACAAGCACGAGTCAAATATACCTCTACCCTCTAGTTACTGGTTTGTGATACAAAACACGTCATTATCACTATTCAAAGGTGCTTAACTATTGCTAAGGTCCATTTGGTGCAGGACGTCCGAAGAAGTCGAGCATCGACTTTTGCTGCTTGTGGCCTTGTCTACACGCAAGCTCCTCTCTAAATACTCGCTGCATCGTTCGAAGCCCGATAACGTCCCTTGAACGGACCCCCATCGCACCGGCGGTAACGAAAAGTTGTGCTATCCATTGAAGACGCTCCTTCAGCTCCTCTGTGGACAGGTTTTCGGGCGTTGGATAGGTTGAAGAAGTGCTTTCTTCTTCTTCGTCCTCGATACCGCCATCACCGACATCTTGACCGCACCCATTCTCGCGCTCTGAAGACTCGACCCGGCAGAAATCTTCGTCCGTTGGTTCATCCGCGAGGATGTTCTCGTCCGGTGGGTTCAGCAGCTCTTCAACCGACATCGGATTCGAGGGGTGGAGACGCGTCAGCATCTCTGCCAGCTCGTTCACGATGTCATCCTCCACGCCCGGCTCGGCGTACTCGCACGTGTAGTAGTCAAGCAAGCCAGTCTTCTTCCAGCAGTTACTGAAGACGCTGGGAAGCAGGGCGTTCCAGCTCTCGATGCTCCACAGTACTGCCTGCTGTACGTCGACGCTGTAGAGCTGTTAAGTTCAAATGTACCAATTTTACGGCACATTTCTGCCTTGTAATAACTCCAGCGAGTGATAATGTGGTGGTTCCCGACGCTATCACAAAGGAGAGGATTGTCTGTAGTTGATCATAGTGGCAAGCTCTTCAGCCTCATATTCTTCCTCTTTCTCAATTTCGTGAAAATCCACATCCCAGTGACGTTTACCACCGCGCAAAAACGGTGGCTTGATTGTTCCGACGAAGTCCCGACTGATTTCAACACCATCGTCACCTGTGTTGGTCCAGGTTCCCAGAACACTCCAGTTGATAACACTCGCGGGCTTATCGACTAATCTCTTGATCAGTGCGGTCATACTATATTGTGACCTCCTGAGACCGTCGCGTTCCAGACACTTAGCTTTCTTTCGAGGACGCCCAGGCGGTCTACGAGTTGGCAAACTATTGAGGATATGGAGGGTTACCGGTTTGGTATCGGTTGTTGACCGTGAACCGGTTAACCCGAACCGGTCCAATCCGAACCCACGCCGATTACGCCACCGACGATTACGCCACTGTCGATTACGCCACCTGTGGGTGCAAGATTGTAGGTACAAGATGGGCTTCAACGTGGCGCTCTCTCATTGGCTGAAGTAACTCAGTATCCAGTAAAGAATCAAGTAGTGTGTATCCAGTAGGTCTAGAGTAGCGAGAAGGCTAGCGAGCTAAAGACCTCAATCAATCACTTTCGAATCTTCGTTCTACCCCTCAAGTGGTTTCCAGTCTCCGCTCCGGTCTCGCCCAGAGTGCTGCCCTCCCTCCGCTCCGTTAAGCTTCGGTGTCAAGATCCATACCTTCCATCAGGTTATGAGCCCAAGCACCATGTCCTCTGCTCACGACGCCTCCACCAAGGTCTCCATCGACAAGTTCAACGGAGACAACTACGCGACGTGGAACCGCTACATGCGTAGCGTGTTCCTGACCAAGTCGGTGTGGCATGTCGTGAACCGAGAGACGACGCCGAGCTTCACGGACTCGCGGCCCAAGGACGAGTACGTCATATCGAGCAACATCGCGTTCGGACTGATGTTGCTCCACATGGACGCGGACTACCACCATGTGGTCGACGACTGCGAGGAAGCGTGGGTTGCGTGGACGCGCCTGAAGACGCTGTACGGTGGTTCGCAGAAGGCTGGTCGCATCTACCTGAAGCGCCAACTCTTCAGCATGGAGATGTCGGAAGGCGGGAACGTGTTGCATCACTGCAACGAGGTCCTCAACATCAGCGCCAAGCTCAGCAGCATCGGCGCCAAGATGGAGGACGAGGACGTGGCGATCTGCCTGTTGCGCAGTCTCCCCAAGAGCTACGAGAACGTCGTGCTGAACTTGGAGATGAGCAGCGCTGAGCTGCGATCGCAAGACGTCGTGAAGGTGCTGACGAATGAGCACATCAAGCGGCAAGGCGAGAAGACGGCGACGGTGAAGACGGAGGACGCGGCCAAGGCGTTCAACACCGACCGAGAGTCTCGCCAGTGTACGTACTGCGGGAAATTGGGGCACACGATCGACAAGTGCTGGACCAAGCAGAAGGACGAGAATCGGGGCCCAAGACACGGCGGCAATGGCAATGGCCGTGGACGCGGGGCCAACAATGCCCAGTGGAGGAGCGACGACGCCAGCGACGACTACGGCTACGGCTATGATCGAGTGGCGTTCGCGGTCTCACTGGAGTGTGGCATTTCGACGGGCAAGGATATGCTCGGCATGTGGGCGGTCGACAGCGGCGCAACGCACCACATCTGCAACGACAAGGCCAAGTTCGCCCATTTGATTGAGCGAAACGAGGGCGAACTTTCGGTGGCCGACGGCAACAAGGCGGCCATCATGGGTGTGGGGACCATCGTGGAACGAGTGGTTCTGCCGAACGGCGACGAGCGCGACATCGAGATCAAGAACGCGCTGTACGTGCCGAGCATGAGCAAGAATCTGCTCTCGGTGCCACAGATCAACAAGAGTGGTCTGTTCCAAGTCGTGTTCGACGGCACCCAGATGCGCGTTGCGCACAAGGCCTCCAAGCAAGTGGTGGCGGCGGCGAACCTCGTGGATGGCCTCTACTGGCTCCAGACGCCTCAGCGATCGGCGAATGCGGCGACCAGTGGGAAGACGGTCGACCTGCACGCGCGTATGGGTCACGCTCCGGTGGAGGTGCTTCGCAAGATGGTCGACAACGACATGATCAAGGACGCGAAGGCACCTTCCAAGTCGAATGGACCAAGCGTGTGTCGCGGCTGTCAGCAAGGGAAAATGGTCCAGAAGCCGTTCCCAAGCAACCGTGACAAGCGTCGTTACGACACGTTCGAGCTGCTCCACTTCGACATCTGCGGCCCCATGGAAGAAGAGTCACTGGGTGGCAGCAAGTATCTGCTGCTGATCGTGGACGAAGCCAGCGGATGCATGAAGGGGTTCTGCCTGCGTGCCAAGTCGGAGAGCGAAGACTGCATCAAGACGTACGTCACGAAGGTGCAGACGCAATTCGGCAAGAAGGTCAAGTTTGTGCGGCACGACGGAGCTCGTGAGTTCGCGACCAACTCGCTCAAGGCCTTCTACGAAGTCGAAGGCATCGAGCAGCAAACCACGGTTCCGTACGCGCACCAGACCAACGGCACGGCAGAACGCGCCATCCGGACCATCGTCACGATCGGCCGCAGCATGCTGCATCACGCCAAGTTGGACAAGTGTTTCTGGGCTGAGGCGGCCATGACGGCCATCTACGTGAAGAACCGCCTGCCGTCACCCAAGGTGGAGCACAAGACTCCATTCGAGATCGTGTACAAGTCTAAGCCAAGTGTGAAGCACATGCGTGTGTTCGGATGCCAGACGTACATCCTGACGCCGAAGGAAAAGCGGCGCAAGTGGGACCCCAAGGCTCGCGCCGGCTTGTTCCTCGGCTACGAACAAGTGTCCAAGGCGTATCGACTTTATGACATCGAGGCGGGGCAGGTGGTTGTCAGTCGCGATGTCAACTTCGATGAGTCGGCCTTTGGACTTTCGGCGCATACTTCGGATGAAGACGTCGATGATGCTGCGCTGGACCTGGACGCGCTGGACCTGGACGACAACGATGGACCGCGCCAAACGAGCTTCAAGCAGGCGGGGAAGCGCAAGAGCCGACCGAGTGGCGACGACGACACTGCCAGAAGATCGCGCCCCGTTCGCCACCGAGCTGGCTTAGAAGAAGCAAGTGCGCCGGACGTATCCTCCTCGCGCCGAGCTGAACCCGACGAAGAAGAAAAGTCTGGGGACCAAGATGAAGACGACGACTCGACGCCTCCAGTGTTTTGGCGTGCCAGTGCCAACGCTGTGGAAGCAGCAGCCGATCTATCGGAGCCGACGACGTTCCAAGAGGCTGTGAACGGTCCGGATCAGGTGCACTGGCGCAAGGCGATCCGCGCGGAGCTCAAGTCGATGCGACTGCGTGGTGTGTTTCGAGCTGCCAAGTTGCCCAGCGGCCAGCGCGCCATCGGCACCAAGTGGGTGTTCAAAATCAAGCGCAAAGCGGACGGCTCGATCGAGAAGTACAAGGCGCGCCTCGTGGCCAAGGGCTTCAAGCAGAAGTACGGCATCGACTACACGGAGACGTTCTCGCCCGTGGTCAAGTACGTGACGCTGCGCATGATCATCGCGATCGCCAAGTACTTCGGCTGGCCCCTCGACCAACTCGACGTCGTGACAGCGTTCCTGTACGGAGTCATGAAGAAGGTGGTGTTCTGCGTGGTTCCCGAAGGCGTCGAACTGGATGGTGGCTTTGACTGCCTGGAACTGGTGAAGGCCATCTACGGTCTCAAGCAAGCTTCGCGCGTGTGGAACGAAACCTTCGACGAGTTCATGTGCTCTATCGGCTTCCAAGTGTCGGCCTTCGATCCGTGCCTCTACATCAAGGTGGTGGACGGTCACTGCGTGCTCGTGCTGGTGTACGTGGACGACGTGCTGATTACCGGGAGTTCACACGAGCTGATCGCACGCACGAAGACGGACCTGAAGACGCGCTTCGAGATGACCGACAGCGGCAAGTGCGCGTTTGTTCTTGGGATCGAGCTGGTGGACGGCCCGGACGGCAGCGTAACCATGTGCCAGCGTCGCTACGTGGACGACATCCTGAAGCGCTTCGCCATGGACGAGTGCAAGGCTGTGGTGAGTCCGGTGGACATGAGCACTCGACTGGTCCCAAGCGACACGGCGACCAAGGTGAACGCTCCGTTTCGCGAAGCTGTTGGTGCGCTGATGCACCTGATGACCGCCACGCGCCCGGACATCGCGTACGCCGTTGGCTATGTGTCGCGTTTCATGGAGAACCCCCAAGAGGAACACTGGGTTGCGGTCAAGCGCATCTTTCGCTACCTGCAAGGCACCAAGACGCATGGCATCTGCTTCAAGCCGGGCGACAAGATCGACTTTCGTGGCTACTCGGACGCGGACTGGGCCGGCGACCTCGCGGACCGCAAGTCCACTTCAGGCTACGCGTTCATGCTGATGAGTGCGCCTGTGAGCTGGGGAAGCAAGAAGCAGTCAAGCGTGTCGCTGTCTACGAGCGAAGCGGAGTACATCGCGCTCAGCCTGGCTATCCAAGAAGGCAAGTGGATCCATCGCCTGCTGTGCGAGATTCTGGCGGCTGCCAACGAGACGGGACCCGAGCTCATGATCCGTGAAGACAACCAGTCGTGCATCAAGATGACCAAGAACCCGGTGAACCACGGCCGCGCCAAGCACATCGACATCAAGTACCACCACATCCGCGACGAAGTGAAACGCGGTGAAGTGAAGCTCGAGTATTGCGAGACTTCTGTGATGCTGGCGGACATCATGACCAAGGCGCTTGCGGGACCACGCCACACGGAGCTGACGGCGGCTCTCGGCATTCATGGGACTTCGCATTGAGGGGGCGTATTGAGGATATGGAGGGTTACCGGTTTGGTATCGGTTGTTGACCGTGAACCGGTTAACCCGAACCGGTCCAATCCGAACCCACGCCGATTACGCCACCGACGATTACGCCACTGTCGATTACGCCACCTGTGGGTGCAAGATTGTAGGTACAAGATGGGCTTCAACGTGGCGCTCTCTCATTGGCTGAAGTAACTCAGTATCCAGTAAAGAATCAAGTAGTGTGTATCCAGTAGGTCTAGAGTAGCGAGAAGGCTAGCGAGCTAAAGACCTCAATCAATCACTTTCGAATCTTCGTTCTACCCCTCAAGTGGTTTCCAGTCTCCGCTCCGGTCTCGCCCAGAGTGCTGCCCTCCCTCCGCTCCGTCAAGCTTCGGTGTCAAGATCCATACCTTCCATCACAAACCCCGGAGCATTGCGCTCAAATCCACTGCGTCCACTAGCTTTAAACAAGCTAGTACGTGTGCGCACAGCCATCCAGATTGGTTAAAACGACTTGCAGTCGCATTTGAACTTTTGGCGAATTGTCTTGATTTCATCCACACACCAAGACGGAGAATCCCAGTTATGCTCAAACGACACTCGCTCGAGAATTGTCACGCGGTGGAGAGATAGATATCGAAGCTGAACGTTTTCGATCTTCTCGTGTGCTCTCATAATTCCGCCGAGAGAACGCTTATACAGCTTTGTTCGTGCTGTATCGACGTTAAGACCGTGCACGTTGTCATCTTAAACGTAGTAATCAGCGTTGAAGTAGTACTCACCTATGCAAAGGATTGCTCGTTTCGATTTTCCTCGGTGCTTCGGGTAGTGGTTCTCATGAGCACAAAGGTTCATTGCGGCTTGGAGTATCTCTGCTCCGACCGGGCCACTTGCGTAGTGACATATGATTTCCGAGCCAAAGTCCATGGCGCATTGCGTTAGAATTCTTGGCGACGTCCCGGCTAATACACGGCCAGTAGCAGCGCGAAGGTGCATGACACTACTTGCTTTGATGGCGTGATGATGGGACTCTATTGGGTTTTGGTTGGGCACGATCCCAGGCTCGTCGCTGGCTGTGTAGAACCACAGATCCCACGGATCAACGAGGTATTGGTCCTCTAACCAATGAGCGTATTCCGTTTCCCCTAGAGCAGCCCAATTCGATGTTACCAGGTTAGATAGTGCTTCGAATTGGTCGAACGACCGCGACAGACTCAGATAGTCGAGCTGCGGCTTGATGATGTTCTCGTAGCGGTCAGAGTCTGTTAGAAGGCTCTTCTTTCGTCGAGCATTTCGATCCAAATGTGGCCAACAGTTCAACAGCTTAATGTCCGGCCACACCTGGCGGAATGCATTTGCAATCTCCGAAGAATGATCCATTGATCCAAACTGTACGTCCAGGATTCCCCCGAAAAATTCCTTGGTGCGATCCTTGATGACTGTAAAAAGTCGAACGTATGCGTACGCGGTCTCAGTCCGAACGAACATGAACGCAGCCGGGTAAAACTTTTGCTGATATTGGTGTGTTGCAGTATATCTCACTCCATATGTTCCGAAGGAGACAAGGGTCCAACCGCCAAAATGAAGCTTGTACGTTCCATCGGTGGCCATGAGTACTTTTTTCCGTTGACCCAACAACATGCGAGTGACCGTTCAAAATAATCGCCTCGATGTGAAGATAATCCCCACCGAAGTCTGTCCAATCTCCAATGTGTCCGTGAATCAGTCTAAAACGAGCAGTTCGTTCTGATATTGCAAGGGCTGGTGGCTAACCCGGAGCGCGTCATCCTCCACAAAGTACCTCATATCCTTGAAAAATGTGGTCTTGGTAAAGCACATTCTTGGTGATGCTCACTCCATGATGTCTGCATATGTCGTAATGTCAAAATCACCTCGCTTTCGGAGTTTATGCGCTCGGTTTTTCAGTTGTGTAACTGAAGGCAGCAAAGTCAATGTATCTTCATTGTCGATGTACTTTGTTTGCAGTGTGATCAAGCACTGACGCGGGCCCTGACCACCAAGAAGTAGGTTGTCAATCTCCGAAAGGAACGGCTTGTGGATGCCAGTGCGCTGCGCCATCACAGCCACTTTTGCGGTAGTGTGAATCCCACTTCGAAAAAGGCGGAACTGTCCGTTGCGCTCTTTCTTAATTCGAGCTTCTGCAGTTCAATCAACATGAGTTGTACACGACAATCGCGTGGAGAAGCGACTGTTGCCGGTTACAGAAAATCGAGCGTTCTCCAACCCGTCGAGCTGCGCCCGGGCTTCGGCCTTCGTTATGAATGTGACTGGGTGAACAAACTCTTCTCGACTGTGAGGTATGCTGGATCCGGATTCCAAGCTCGCTACGAGAGATACACCTTCGTGTTCTTCACGTACGAATAATTGCTGCCACTAGCCGATAGGTCAGCAGCACTTGCGCTTGTATGGCTCTGCAACAGTTCATTGCCGCTGCCACTGCTTTCAATTGATGCAGGTGGTTGTCGTCGCGGGGTTACTTCACATGCAAAGTCCTCGCTTTCGCTGGATGACGAAGCTATCACAGGTTGGCTAGTCGGAGTCGGTATACTACTATCTTCACTCGCACTTTGGAGCAATGGCGAGGGCACAGTGGTAGCGGGTTGAGTCGTGGGAATGTCGCTGCTGCTTGACGACAGTGACCGCCGTGAACGACTTTGAGCATCACTGACACGGGGCGGTGATGGCGAGGGTACGGCCGTCGCCGGTTGAGTGTTGGGGACGTCGCTGCTGATAGCTGACACCAACCGGCGGGAATGCCTTCTTTGAGCTCTACGCGAGCGCATGGAGCCTAGCGGGTCACAACAAGCGGAGCAACTTGACAGCAAGGGAAGATGCGGAAAGCTGATGTGGTGGGAGGCTTCTGTTGTGGCTGGATCGGTTGGAACTTGAGCGGTTAGTCTATAGGTAGACTGCTTTGAGGCTAATTTGAAAGTGAGCAAGACTCCAACGAGAGAACACAAACGCATGTTAGCGAGCGTGAGCAGCCGACGGAGACGTCAGCTGCAAAGGCGCTCTATATTGGAAGGATAGCGCACGAATGTCATTTGTTTTCAGTTATTGAGCTTCAGAAAATTCTTTGTGGTATATTATCCGGATTTAGTAGAAACCGCATTGTAAGCAGCACAGATAATTTTTTAACCCCAGAAAGAAATTTGACTTAAACGTTACTACCCTACACTATACTGAAACGAACAAAATGAAATTTGCAATGAATGAAATTTTCTGGCTACAACCCAATCAGAATCAATCGCTATCCTCAGATTCGTCGTCGCTTGATGGCTATAATAGCCTGCAAGATTTGGGCTTGGCGTGGTGGAGTTGAAGTTGTCGACGAATTCCGGTGTCCTTGGTCGGCGCGGCGATGGAAAGCCCCACATCTCTTCGTCCTCCGTGTCCGAAGCGGATTCAGAGACCAGCTCGCGGCCCTGTCTGATCCGGTGCAGCGAGGTCGTTAGCATATCGATCTCGCGCGCTTGGCGTCGGATCGTCTCTTCAGCATCGCGAAGTTGTTGTCGAAGGCGCCGGATGCCGTCGTAGGCATCGTTGACGGCGGAGCGAATGTGCCTGAGAGCGCGCATGGCAAATGCGAAGTGAACATCGCCTCCGATCCGCCGAGCAGACATTTCATAGAGAACATATCGTCAGATAAAGTATGATATTATCAAGTAATTTCTATGTAAAATTCCAATCAGTTTCCAAAACGTGCACTTCTTGCCCTTTCGTCTCTGTGCACCCTCATTTGAACGCTACATCAATTTCGTACAGCTACGAAATCAATAATAGCCATCGAAATACAATGTAACTGCACTCATGAAAAAAACCCACCGGTAATAGAAAGTAGCCGGTGGCGACATGAAAAGAAGCTTTTCCCAAACCGAGAAACGACGCCGAGCTTCACGGACTCGCGGCCCAAGGACGAGTACGTCATATCGAGCAACATCGCGTTCGGACTGATGTTGCTCCACATGGACGCGGACTACCATCATGTGGTCGACGACTGCGAGGAAGCGTGGACGCACCTGAAGACGTTGTACGGTGGTTCGCAGAAGGCATACGGGTCTCAATAACGTTTATTTGGGTCTCCAGGAACCCAAATTAAGTTCTTTTGGGCATTTTCGAATAATATTTGGGTAACTAAAATATGTAAAACACAAAATGTGGACCTTAAAACTTATAACATGTCAAACATGTTTGATCAGATTAGAAGGGTATTATTTGCTGAAGATAATACGGTACTGCGGGAAAACCGCTAGGGTTGATAAATCACTAAACGGACAAGATAAATATTAAATACTCATCACCCAATGAACAGACGCCCGTTGACGGGTGACCCACGTGGCTGCATCCCGGATCATCTTCTCTCCCACTTGGTTTCTGAAGGGTACAGACCGGACGGCGCAGCCGCGAACGGAAAATATCAGATCGCCTCGTGTTTGATACTCGACAACTCGGCGATGCACACGAATGGTGCAATAACGAGTCCTCCGCAGAGATGAACAAGCATTAGGATACATGCGTGGATATCGTGATTATCAGCAATACCAGCGTTTGCAGCGAAGACATCGAGCGCTACTTGCGCTTTCACCGACAGAGAGACATGCTGGTAGTTGTGGCTTTCGAGTGCCCCGTGGACCAGATCAAGCGACCCATGTCTGCGCGCGCGAATCGAAACGGTCGTTATCCCAAGGCGCGTCGTTCTGGAATGATTTGACATTTGGCGCAAAACCACGCTACAAATTCGATCAGATTCGCAAGGGTATTATATTCTGGGGATGGTACGGTGCTATATACATATATTGACGCGCGGATGAACGTTTATCCGGGGTCCCCAGGAACCCAAATTAAGGTGTTTTGAGGTTTTAAAAATAATATTTTGAGTACGCACACAATATGTCAGATACGTAAAATAATCCTCAAACCTTATAACCATATATATATTGGGGCCCGGATGAACATTCATCCTGGGTCCCCTGGGTCCCCCCCCCCCCCCCCCAGTATTTTAGGCATCCGGTTCCCCAAACCATTCATCCGGGCCCCTAGGAACCCAAATAAAAATATTTTGGGCATTTTGAAATAATATTTTGGGTTTCCAAAATATGCCAGATATGAAAAAGTAAACCTTAAACCTTATAACCCGTCTAAAATGATTGATCAGATTAAAAAGGTATTAGTTTTTAAAGATGGTACTGTATTACGTGGACCGCTAGGGTTTAATAAACCGCTAAACCTATATATATTGTGGCCCGGATGAACGTTCATCCGGGGTCCCCTGGGTCCCCAAAACCCCCAGTATTTTAGGCATCCGGGTCCCCAAACCATTCATCCGGGCCCCTAGGAACCCAAATAAAAATATTTTGGGCATTTTGAAATAATATTTTGGGTTTCCAAAATATGCCAGATATGAAAAAGTAAACCTTAAACCTTATAACCCGCTACAAATGATTGATCGGATAAGAGAGGTATTAGTAGAGGGATTCCTGGAAAAACTAGCTTCACGATCTTTCTGAAACTTTGCACACATATGTAACTCACCGAGTTAGAGTTGCAGCCAAAATTTGAACTTCAAAAGTTGACTGGAAGTTTGTATTAAACGCGAAAAACGTGTTATCTCGAAACTGAACTTCAGAAAGTTCGATTTTGCAACGGAATCGAACTCAGCGTAGTCGATTTAGTTTACAAAGCCGGTTTCAAAGTTGCGAAATTCGGTCTGCATCACTGTCAAATTAGTAAGTGCCTGGGCGCCTGTGTATATTGATATCCCGATATAGATGATATCAGTTACCACGACCATATCAATTATGAAAGGGTCAAAAATGGACTAGAATAAAACTATTGAAATGCAGAAACCTGTCGAAAATGGTTGATCGGATTTGACAGGTATGCTAATTTACAGTTTTATGAAACCTAATATCCCGCCAAAAACGATGATCAGATTTGACAGGGCATCATGTTTACAAGGTTTTTGGTCATCCAAAAATGAAAATTAAAACGAATACCCTGGTGAAACTGATTGATCAGTTTCGACAGGTATTATGTTATGGAGAAAATACGGTACTTCTAGGGGTTGCTAAACCGCTAAACCGCTGATAGGGTTTAGGGTCCCTATACACGAGAGGACAGTATAGTGAAATCAAGACAAACCGGAGAAGGGTAGGCCGGTGCTCCGTGTCCTCCATTTATTGGCTCGGCTTTCCTATATGAACGCTCCGGGTCTTCTCCGAGGTGAGTGTCCTCCCATTTTTGGCTCGGGTTTCCTATATGAAAACTCCGCGACCATTTTCGGTCAATTTATCATGTTCGGGGGGCCATACAAACTCGAAGTCATGCATAGAAATCCAAGTCATTCAGGGTTAGTGCATAAACCTCGACAGCACAGCTTCCTAGCCAATCAGGAGATAGAAAAACTACCATCGTCAGGAGTAGCTGAAAACTTGGGAATCCATGTTTATACATATGGCGAATTGAATGCACCGACTCGCGTGTGTCAAAGACTTGCCTCTCTGTACTTTGGAGGGGGAATAGTTGAGTGTTGATGAATGATGTGTGTGTGTGTGTATGGAGAAGAAAATGTGGAGGGTGGAAAAGTATGAGCGGCACGTATGTGGAGCTGGGGGGAGAAGTTGAAGGCGGAGGAGTGAGGAGTGTGCATGGAGATGGGGGGAAAAGAGTTCAAGGTGAATGAATGAGAAGTGTGTGCGTGTGGAGAGTGGGTTCGTATAAGTAGTACGTGTTGCGATGACGTGGGGGTATATTTGAGGGTGGACAACTGAGGAGTTTATCCGTAAAGGTTGAAGATAAAGAATTGAGCGTGGACAAGTATGAACAGTATGTGTTGAAGGGGGCGCGGGGGGGGGTATAGTTGATGTAGTTGAATGAGGAGTTCGTGTGAAGGTGGAGGGGAGAGGGTTGAGGTAGATGAACGCCGTATATGTGTATGTGTGTGGAGAAAAAGAAGAAGGTTATGGGTGGATACGTATGAGTACTGTGGGGTTCGATGGATGGATGGATGGATGGATAGATGAATGAATGGAGTGTGTGTGTGTGTGGAGATGAAGGATAGAGTTGAAAGTAAAAAAGTATGAGTAATATGTGCTGAGATGAAGTGGACGCCATTTAAGGATAATGAATGGGGAGTGTGTGTCAGAAAGTAGAGGAAGAAAAGTGATAGTGGAAATAGAGAGTTTTAGGGTGGATACATAAGGAGAATGTGTATGAAGGTTAAGGGGAAAACGTTGAGGGGGGATACATGAAGAGTGTGTGTAGATGCAGGGGAAACAGTTACGGGTGTGTGTGAGAAGATAGAGTAGAAATAGTTGAGGGTGCATTACTGAGGGGTAAATAAAAGAGTAGATTTTGGTAAAAGTAACAGGAATAGTAGTATGGGAATGGCGAGATTGTGTGAGGAAGAAGGTAAAAGAGTTGTGGGTAGATGAGGAAGGTAGGAAAAATAGTAATTTGTGAAGAGGTAGGTGAAAGCGTAATAGTATGAGAATGGGGAAAGTGTGTGGGTAAGTAGATACGTAAAGAAACAGTTTGTGGAGAAGTAGGTGAAAAGTAGGATCAGAATGAGGATAGTGTTAGTGAAAGATTTTAGTGTGGATAAATTAGCTAGATTAGTGTGGATAAGAAAAAAGAGAGAACAGTATGAACGTTGGGAGGGAATAGGGGCGAATGTATATGAAGGAGGAATACTATTATGGAAGTAGAAGGAAAAAAGTTGAAGATGGAGTGTGTGTGAAGATAGAGATGATGAGTGTGAGAGATTGAGAGTGGATAAATGAGCAGAAAGTATGTATGAATGCAGGTGTAGAGGTTGTTGTTGAGTGTGTGTGTATATGGAAG
Organism: Phytophthora ramorum; assembly: GCF_020800215.1. Classification (NCBI taxonomy): domain Eukaryota; phylum Oomycota; class Peronosporomycetes; order Peronosporales; family Peronosporaceae; genus Phytophthora; species Phytophthora ramorum. The sequence goes on along the minus strand of NW_027150662.1, from coordinate 146,137 downwards.
AGAAAGAGATTGGATGAATGAAGGGTGTGTATGTAAATAGAAGGAAAGAATGAGGTGGGTTGAGTGTAGGAAAAACAGGTGGAAAGTTTGAAGATGGATAAATGTGGAGTATGTATTAAAATGTTGTGGGTAGATGAATAAATAAAAGGGTAGGGGAGAAGGAGAAATAGTTAAGGTAGGATGAATTGGAATAAGATAAAGATATAATTTAAGGTAAAAAGTTGGTTAAGGTTTGAAAGAAGGAAACAAGTAAGAGTAAATATAGAGTGTGTAAAAATGGTTTGTATGTGTATATGAAGAGTATGTAGAAGTAGAATGAGTAGATATATATAGTAAGTGAATGAGAAAGAAGTATGGGGTGGTGGTTATAGAGAGTAAGAAAGGTGTTGATGTGCAGTGTGATGAAAGTGGAATAGGTGGGGATGCGATAATTGGGGAAAGTGTATGTAGGAGTATTATTGTGATCACCAGGTTTTTTGTCCCTGGCAAAATGGTATCACTAAAGGGTTCCGGACGGATTTATGTTGAGTGAAATCAGAGTTTCAAAGGGTGATAAATCGGAGTACAAAACAGGATAAAAGAACGTAATAAAGGGAACTTCAAAACGGCCGATTAGCCTGAAACCGGCTGGGGGAATTCAACACGACTGGCCATGCTGACGCTGGAAAGCGAGACCACCAGTTCCGTTCATACGCAAGACCTACATTTGGATGTATGCCTCCGACTTTCGATGGAGAGCTGTCGTGCTCCACTATGTGTACGCGATTCCATGCGAGCGCGTTGCCAGAATATTTGGGGTTGCGGGGCGCACTGTACGGCGATGGTACGCCTTATTCAAGAAGTCAGGCGACGTGCTACCTGGCCAACGCGCGACACAAGGACGACATGCACCTGAGCTGGTCGACTTTATTGCTGACTACGTGAAGGAACACCCAACCTTCTTCGTGGAAGAGTTGCAAGTCGAGTTGCGGCGCCGTTTCGCAGAGACGCATAGCGAGCTGTCGGCCTCTACTATCCTGCGCATCCTCCGGTTCGAGTTGAGTCTATCACGCAAGGTGCTAGAGCGCCGGGCACGAGAGGCGCTCCCTCATGAAATTGAGACTTTCGTCGCCAAGCTACGCTGCTGGTACCGGTACCCCGAGCAGGTCCTCTTTCTCGATGAGACCTCCAAGAATGGGCTCGACAGTATGCGTAGGTACGCTTGGTCGAAGCGAGGGATGCGGGCTGTCGTGCGGGTTCCATTTGCCCGTGGAAATCGGGTGTCTATTCTTGCGGCGTGCGACGTACGGGGGTTCGTTGCGTGGAAGACGACGCGGGGCACGTTCACTCGGCTCAAGTTCCACCGAGCATTCATTGGCAGCATCGTTCGTCAGTTGAACCCGTGGCCGCTCCCACGATCGATTGTGGTACTCGATAACGCGCGGATTCACATGTACAAGGAACTGGAGGAGGCGGTCCACGGCTGTGGGGCTATCCTACTATTTCTTCCGCCCTACTGCCCGCAGTACAACCCCATCGAGGTAATGTTTGGCCAGCTCAAGAAGTGGTTAGCTCGGCACGCCAACTTGACTTTCCCACTGTATCCAGAGCGTGTGTTGGAAGTAGCAATGAAAGCATGCGTCAAGTCCGACGAGACAGGTGTGAACCTCTTTCGCCATTGTGGTTACGGTGATGCCGGTCTGAATGACGCTGTCTTTCGTTTTGACCTCGACTCCATGTAGTACCGCGGGGAGGCGGAATGGGAGGTGGGGTGGGTGGTGGAAGATTTTGCGAGCGTAGCGAGAAGGAAAATATACATGTTGATGCATTTCCTTAAGAAAATAGATGCCGCTCCTGCCGTTTATGTGTGGTCGGTGTCCTCAACGTCATCAGGTTCCGAAGGGGGCTGGAACGAGGAGAAGATGCCATCTGCCAGAAAGTTGTACCCGGGAAGTCCTAGCAGCGCTCGAAGATCGTTGACATTGAATGTCAGTTGCAGAGGTGTAGAGCCGTTCACGCTGACGGTAAGCGTGCGCATGATCTCTTCTTCGCGGTCGTCCGACTGCTGCGCCGCTCGCATTGCATCCAGGTGCTGGGCTTGACGGAAGGTAGCCGTGTCCGGCACTGTCGGCAGCGTCCCGTCCGGTTGTCGTGCATGTGACATGGCCCAGTGAGTGCGCGAAATAGCACCGACTTGAATGTCGGGTCGCTCAATCAGTATGTCGTCAATTGCACGGGAAGCCTCTTCGACACGATTTGCGGTGGCACGCCGAATACCGGGCTGTTTCTTGGCGACGAAGACGAACACTTCAACGACGAATGGTCCACCAGCCTTCGTGCGCTTCAAATAGTTGCTGCGCGCTATGTCGATCTTGGCCATCCAGTTATCGGCGGTCAGCGAGACCCAATCCTTCTGCGCAGCAGTTAGGCCAGGCTTCAGGTAGAGATTTGAGTCCTGGCGGATGGCCTTCTGCTCATAGTTCCGCAGCGCACTGGAGACGCGCTCATCAACCTTGGCGCAGAGCTGTCCAAAGTCCTCGCTTTCGTCGTCGAGCGGGAACCTACCATCCTCCACACGCACATTTGTTCTGCTTGATCGCCCTATGTCTCCGACCTTCACAGCAACTTGAATCAGCATGACTGTCAGTCGACGTGGCCGATATATATATGCGCAACTCCCCGAATGCCGATTTGCATTCGGGCATTTGGGAGGATTTAAAAATAAATCGCTTGCACCCCAATAAATCCGCCAGACGCGTGCTAAATATGGCAGCCCAATCATGAGTGCAAACCCGGGTGATGTGTCCTAATTCAGTGTTAGGCGCCGTATTTATATACTAAATCTGGGTTCCTAATTATAAATCGGGCGATAAATCGATGGATTTACAATTGGAACAGGCAAAAAAGCTGGTGATCACAATACATTTAAAGTCTGTATACAGAATACGTGCACTGCACTGGAATCCGGTGGAGGCTGTGGAGGCTAAATGACAGTTAAATGGCATAACTGACATTTAAACAGCACGTTTTACATGGAATCCGGTGGAGGCTACACGGAATCCAGTGGAGGCTGGAGTGTTGTGATTGGTTAAAATTAGCGAAAGTATTGAGTGGAGGCTGACCTACAATTGAAGAGCATCTTTAGATCGAATCTTGCATATTAACGCCCGGATGAACGTTTGTCCTGGCAAATTAGTAAGTGGCTGTGCACCTGTGTATATTGATATCCTGATATAGATGATATCAGTTACCACGGTCATATCAAGTATGAAAGGGTCAAAATGGACCAAAATAAACTATTGAAACGAATAAACCCGGCAAAAATGTTGATCGGATTTGACAGGTATGCTACTTTACAGTTTTATGAAACCTAATATCCCGCCAAAAACGATGATCAGATTTGACAGGGCATCATGTTTACAAGGTTTTTGGCCATGACAAAATGAATATTAAAACGTATACCCTGTATACAGAATACGTGCACTGCACTGGAATCCGGTGGAGGCTGTGGAGGCTAAATGACAGTTAAATGACACAACTGACAGTTAAACAGCATGTTTGACATGGAATCCGGTGGAGGCTACACGGAATCCAGTGGAGGCTGGAGTGTTGTGATTGGTTAAAATTAGCGTAGATACCCGGTGGAGGCTGATCTACAATTGAAGAGCATGTTTAGATCAAATCTTGCATATTTACGCCCGGATGAACATTTGTCCTGGCAAATTAGTAAGTGGCTGTGCACCTGTGGACATTGATATCCTGATATAGCTGATATCAGTTACCACGGTGATATCAAGTATGAAAGGGTCAAAATGGACCAAAATAAACCTATTGAAACGAATAAACCCGGCAAAAATGTTGATCGGATTTGACAGGTATGCTACTTTACAGTTTTATGAAACTTGATATACCGTCAAAAATGGTGAACAGATTTGACAGGGCATCATTTTTCAAGGTTTTTTGACAAGAAAAAATGAATATTAAAACGCATACCCTGCTGAAATTGATCGATCGGATTCGACAGGTATTATATTATGGAAAAGATACGGTACTTCATAAACCTGTATACAGAATACGTGCACTGCACTGGAATCCGGTGGAGGCTGTGGAGGCAAAATGACAGTTAAATGGCACAACTGACATTTAAACAGCATGTTTTACATGGAATCCGGTGGAGGCTACACGGAATCCAGTGGAGGCTGGAGTGTTGTGATTGGTTAAAATTAGCGAAAGTATTGAGTGGAGGCTGACCTACAATTGAAGAGCATCTTTAGATCGAATCTTGCATATTAACGCCCGGATGAACGTTTGTCCTGGCAAATTAGTAAGTGGCTGTGCACCTGTGTATATTGATATCCTGATATAGATGATATCAGTTACCACGGTCATATCAAGTATGAAAGGGTCAAAATGGACCAAAATAAACTATTGAAACGAATAAACCCGGCAAAAATGTTGATCGGATTTGACAGGTATGCAACTTTACAGTTTTATGAAACTTGATATCCTGTCAAAAATGATGAACGGATTTGACAGGGCATCATTTTTACAAGGTTTTTGGGCGTGAAAAAATGAATATTAAAACACATACCCTCGCCAAACTGATTGATCAGTTTCGACAGGTATTATGTTATGGAGAAAATACGGTACTTCTAGGGTTTGCTAAACCGCTAAACCGCTGGTAGGGTTTAGGGTTTAGTAGAGGGGTCCCTGGAAAAACTAGCCTCAGGAATCTTCTGAAAATTTGCACACATATGTAAACACGTGAGTTAGAGTTGCAGCCAAAATTTCATCCTCAAAAGTTGACTGGAAGTTTGTATTAAACGCAAAAAACGTGTTATCTCGAAACTGAGCCTCAAAAAGTTCGATTTTTTTTACGAATTCGAACTCAGCGTAGTCGATTTAGTATACAAAGCCGGTTTCAAAGTTGCGAATTTCGGTCTGCATCACTGTCAAATTACTAAGTGCCTGGGCACCTGTGTATACTGATATCCTGATATATCTGATATCAGTTACCACGGTGATATCAATTATGAAAGGGTAGAAAATGACTAAAATAAAACTATTGAAACGAATAAACCCGGCAAAACTGTTGATCGGATTTGACAGGTATGCTACTTTACAGTTTTATGAAACTTGATATACCGTCAAAAATGGTGAACAGATTTGACAGGGCATCATTTTTCAAGGTTTTTTGACAAGAAAAAATGAATATTAA
>NW_027150662.1:49376-139153 GCF_020800215.1 Phytophthora ramorum | reverse complement strand
GAACGAACGAAGATTCGAAAGTGATGATTGAGGTCTTTAGCTCGCTAGCCTTCTCGCTACTCTAGACCTACTGGATACACACTACTTGATTCTTTACTGGATACTGAGTTACTTCAGCCAATGAGAGAGCGCCACGTCGAAGCCCATCTTGTACCTACAATCTTGTACCCACAGGTGGCGTAATCGACAGTGGCGTAATCGTCGGTGGCGTAATCGGCGTGGGTTCGGATTGGACCGGTTCGGGTTAACCGGTTCACGGTCAACAACCGATACCAAACCGGTAACCCTCCATACCCTCAATAACTTCCTCTTGAACGTCGCTTGATCCGCCGTGGTCGTGCAGTGCTCCAGCTTCACTTCCCCACTCGTCACTTCCCACAGTTCGCGCTCCTCGAGCACCATCTGCATCTTGAACTTCCACGTGTGGAAGTTGGTTCCGTTGAACTTGTTGATGCGGGCGGTCGCGGTCGGGGTGGCGTCCATGGCGAAGGCGTAGTCGGGGGCTTGTATTGAGGGTATGGAGGGTTACCGGTTTGGTATCGGTTGTTTACCGTGAACCGGTTAGCCCGAACCGGTCCAATCCGAACCCACGCCGATTACGCCACCGACGATTACGCCACTGTCGATTACGCCACCTGTGGGTACAAGATTGTAGGTACAAGATGGGCTTCGACGTGGCGCTCTCTCATTGGCTGAAGTAACTCAGTATCCAGTAAAGAATCAAGTAGTGTGTATCCAGTAGGTCTAGAGTAGTGAGAAGGCTAGCGAGCTAAAGACCTCAATCAATAACTTTCGAATCTTCATTCTACCCCTCAAGTGGTTTCCAGTCTCCGCTCCGGTCTCGCCCAGAGTGCTGCCCTCCCTCCGCTCCGTCAAGCTTCGGTGTTCAAGATCCATACCTTCCATCAGGTTATGAGCCCAAGCACCATGTCCTCTGCCCACGACGCCTCCACCAAGGTCTCCATCGACAAGTTCAACGGAGACAACTACGCGACGTGGAACCGCTACATGCGTGGCGTGTTCCTGACCAAGTCCGTGTGGCATGTCGTGAACCGAGAGACGACGCCGAGCTTCACGGACTCGCGGCCCAAGGACGAGTACGTCAAGTCGAGCAACATCGCGTTCGGACTGATGTTGCTCCACATGGACGCGGACTACCACCATGTGGTCGACGACTGCGAGGAAGCGTGGGTTGCGTGGACGCGCCTGAAGACGCTGTACGGTGGTTCGCAGAAGGCTGGTCGCATCTACCTGAAGCGCCAACTCTTCAGCATGGAGATGTCGGAAGGCGGGAACGTGTTGCATCACTGCAACGAGGTCCTCAACATCAGCGCCAAGCTCAGCAGCATCGGCGCCAAGATGGAGGACGAGGACGTGGCGATCTGCCTGTTGCGCAGTCTCCCCAAGAGCTACGAGAACGTCGTGCTGAACTTGGAGATGAGCAGCGCTGAGCTGCGATCGCAAGACGTCGTGAAGGTGCTGACGAATGAGCACATCAAGCGGCAAGGCGAGAAGACGGCGACGGTGAAGACGGAGGACGCGGCCAAGGCGTTCAACACCGACCGAGAGTCTCGCCAGTGCACGTACTGCGGGAAATTGGGGCACACCATCGACAAGTGCTGGACCAAGCAGAAGGACGAGAATCGGGGCCCAAGACGCGGCGGCAATGGCAATGGCCGTGGACGCGGGGCCAACAATGCCCAGTGGAGGAACGACGACGCCAGCTACGACGACGGCTACGGCTATGATCGAGTGGCGTTCGCGGTCTCACTGGAGTGTGGCATTTCGACGGGCAAGGATATGCTCGGCATGTGGGCGGTCGACAGCGGCGCAACGCACCACATCTGCAACGACAAGGCCAAGTTCGCCCATTTGATTGAGCGAAACGAGGGCGAACTTTCGGTGGCCGACGGCAACAAGGCGGCCATCATGGGTGTGGGGACCATCGTGGAACGAGTGGTTCTGCCCAACGGCGACGAGCGCGACATCGAGATCAAGAACGCGCTGTACGTGCCGAGCATGAGCAAGAATCTGCTCTCCGTGCCACAGATCAACAAGAGTGGTCTGTTCCAAGTCGTGTTCGACGGCACCCAGATGCGCGTTGCGCACAAGGCCTCCAAGCAAGTGGTGGCGGCGGCGAACCTCGTGGATGGCCTCTACTGGCTCCAGACGCCTCAGCGATCGGCGAATGCAGCGACCAGTGGGAAGACGATCGACCTGCACGCGCGTATGGGTCACGCTCCGGTGGAGGTGCTTCGCAAGATGGTCGACAACGACATGATCAAGGACGCGAAGGCACCTTCCAAGTCGAGTGGACCAAGCGTGTGTCGCGGCTGCCAGCAAGGGAAAATGGTCCAGAAGCCGTTCCCAAGCAACCGTGACAAGCGTCGCTACGACACGTTCGAGCTGCTCCACTTCGACATCTGCGGCCCCATGGAAGAAGAGTCACTGGGTGGCAGCAAGTATCTGCTGCTGATCGTGGACGAAGCCAGCGGATGCATGAAGGGGTTCTGCCTGCGTGCCAAGTCGGAGAGCGAAGACTGCATCAAGACGTACGTCACGAAGGTGCAGACGCAGTTCGGCAAGAAGGTCAAGTTTGTGCGGCACGACGGAGCTCGTGAGTTCGCGACCAACTCGCTCAAGGCCTTCTACGAAGTCGAAGGCATCGAGCAGCAAACCACGGTTCCGTACGCGCACCAGACCAACGGCACGGCAGAACGCGCCATCCGGACCATCGTCACGATCGGCCGCAGCATGCTGCATCACGCCAAGTTGGACAAGTGTTTCTGGGCTGAGGCGGCCATGACGGCCATCTACGTGAAGAACCGCCTGCCGTCACCCAAGGTGGAGCACAAGACTCCATTCGAGATTGTGTACAAGTCCAAGCCAAGTGTCAAGCACATGCGTGTGTTCGGATGCCAGACGTACATCCTGACGCCGAAGGAAAAGCGGCGCAAGTGGGACCCCAAGGCTCGCGCCGGACTGTTCCTCGGCTACGAAGAAGTGTCCAAGGCGTATCGACTTTATGACATCGAGGCGGGGCAGGTGGTTGTCAGTCGCGATGTCAACTTCGATGAGTCGGCCTTTGGACTTTCGGCGCATACTTCGGATGAAGACGTCGATGATGCTGCGCTGGACCTGGACGCGCTGAACCTGGACGACAACGATGGACCGCGCCAAACGAGCTTCAAGCAGGCGGGGAAGCGCAAGAGCCGACCGAGTGGCGACGACGACACTGCCAGAAGATCGCGCCCCGTTCGCCACCGAGCTGGCTTAGAAGAAGCAAGTGCGCCGGACGTATCCTCGTCGCGCCGAGCTGAACCCGACGAAGAAGAAAAGTCTGGGGACCAAGATGAAGACGACGACTCGACGCCTCCAGTGTTTTGGCGTGCCAGTGCCAACGCTGTGGAAGCAGCAGCCGATCTATCGGAGCCGACGACGTTCCAAGAGGCTGTGAACGGTCCGGATCAGGTGCACTGGCGCAAGGCGATCCGCGCGGAGCTCAAGTCGATGCGACTGCGTGGTGTGTTTCGAGCTGCCAAGTTGCCCAGCGGCCAGCGCGCCATCGGCACCAAGTGGGTGTTCAAGATCAAGCGCAAAGCGGACGGCTCGATCGAGAAGTACAAGGCACGCCTCGTGGCCAAGGGCTTCAAGCAGAAGTACGGCATCGACTACACGGAGACGTTCTCGCCCGTGGTCAAGTACGTGACGCTGCGCATGATCATCGCGATCGCCAAGTACTTCGGCTGGCCCCTCGACCAACTCGACGTCGTGACAGCGTTCTTGTACGGAGTCATGAAGGAGGTGGTGTTCTGCGTGGTTCCCGAAGGCGTCGAACTGGATGGTGGCTTCGACTGCCTGGAACTGGTGAAGGCCATCTACGGTCTCAAGCAAGCTTCGCGCGTGTGGAACGAGACCTTCGACGAGTTCATGTGCTCTATCGGCTTCCAAGTGTCGGCCTTCGATCCGTGCCTGTACATCAAGATGGTGGACGGTCAGTGCGTGCTCGTGCTGGTGTACGTGGACGACGTACTGATTACCGGGAGTTCGCTCGAGCTGATCTCGCGCACGAAGACGGACCTGAAGACGCGCTTCGAGATGACCGACAGCGGCAAGTGCGCGTTTGTTCTTGGGATCGAGCTGGTGGACGGCCCGGATGGCAGCGTGACCATGTGCCAGCGTCGCTACGTGGACGACATCCTGAAGCGCTTTGCCATGGACGAGTGCAAGGCCGTGGTGAGTCCGGTGGACATGAGCACTCGACTGGTTCCAAGCGACGCGGCGACCAAGGTGAACGCTCCGTTTCGCGAAGCTGTTGGTGCGCTGATGCACCTGATGACCGCCACGCGCCCGGACATCGCGTACGCCGTTGGCTATGTGTCGCGCTTCATGGAGAACCCCCAAGAGGAACACTGGGTTGCAGTCAAGCGCATCTTTCGCTACCTGCAAGGCACCAAGACGCATGGCATCTGCTTCAAGCCGGGCGACAAGATCGACTTTCGCGGCTACTCGGACGCGGACTGGGCCGGCGACCTCGCGGACCGCAAGTCCACTTCAGGCTACGCGTTCATGCTCATGAGTGCGCCCGTGAGCTGGGGAAGCAAGAAGCAGTCAAGCGTGTCGCTGTCTACGAGCGAAGCGGAGTACATCGTGCTCAGTCTGGCTATCCAAGAGGGCAAGTGGATCCATCGCCTGCTGTGCGAGATTCTGGCGGCTGCCAACGAAACCGGACCCGAGCTGATGGAAGGTATGGATCTTGACACCGAAGCTTGACGGAGCGGAGGGAGGGCAGCACTCGGGGCGAGACCGGAGCGGAGACTGGAAACCACTTGAGGGGTAGAACGAAGATTCGAAAGTGATTGATTGAGGTCTTTAGCTCGCTAGCCTTCTCGCTACTCTAGACCTACTGGATACACACTACTTGATTCTTTACTGGATACTGAGTTACTTCAGCCAATGAGAGAGCGCCACGTCGAAGCCCATCTTGTACCTACAATCTTGTACCCACAGGTGGCGTAATCGACAGTGGCGTAATCGTCGGTGGCGTAATCGGCGTGGGTTCGGATTGGACCGGTTCGGGTTAACCGGTTCACGGTCAACAACCGATACCAAACCGGTAACCCTCCATACCCTCAATACGCCCCCTCAATGCGAAGTCCCATGAATGCCGAGAGCCGCCGTCAGCTCCGTGTGGCGTGGTCCCGCAAGCGCCTTCGTCATGATGTCCGCCAGCATCACAGAAGTCTCGCAATACTCGAGCTTCACTTCACCGCGTTTCACTTCGTCGCGGATGTGGTGGTACTTGATGTCGATGTGCTTGGCGCGGCCGTGGTTCACCGGGTTCTTGGTCATCTTGATGCACGACTGGTTGTCTTCACGGATCATGAGCTCGGGTCCCGTCTCGTTGGCAGCCGCCAGAATCTCGCACAGCAGGCGATGGATCCACTTGCCCTCTTGGATAGCCAGACTGAGCGCGATGTACTCCGCTTCGCTCGTAGACAGCGACACGCTTGACTGCTTCTTGCTTCCCCAGCTCACAGGCGCACTCATCAGCATGAACACGTAGCCTGAAGTGGACTTGCGGTCCGCGAGGTCGCCGGCCCAGTCCGCGTCCGAGTAGCCGCGAAAGTCGATGTTGTCGCCCGGCTTGAAGCAGATGCCATGCGTTTTGGTGCCTTGCAGGTAGCGAAAGATGCGCTTGACCGCAACCCAGTGTTCCTCTTGGGGGTTCTCCATGAAGCGCGACACATAGCCAACGGCGTACGCGATGTCCGGGCGCGTGGCGGTCATCAGGTGCATCAGCGCACCAACAGCTTCGCGAAATGGAGCGTTCACCTTGGTCGCCGCGTCGCTTGGAACCAGTCGAGTGCTCATGTCCACCGGACTCACCACAGCCTTGCACTCGTCCATGGCGAAGCGTTTCAGGATGTCGTCCACGTAGCGACGCTGGCACATGGTCACGCTGCCGTCCGGGCCGTCCACCAGCTCGATCCCAAGAACAAACGCGCACTTGCCGCTGTCGGTCATCTCGAAGCGCGTCTTCAGGTCCGTCTTCGTGCGTGCGATCAGCTCGAGCGAACTCCCGGTAATCAGTACGTCGTCCACGTACACCAGCACGAGCACGCACTGACCGTCCACCACCTTGATGTAGAGGCACGGATCGAAGGCCGACACTTGGAAGCCGATAGAGCACATGAACTCGTCGAAGGTCTCGTTCCACACGCGCGAAGCTTGCTTGAGACCGTAGATGGCCTTCACCAGTTCCAGGCAGTCAAAGCCACCATCCAGTTCGACGCCTTCGGGAACCACGTAGAACACCACCTCCTTCATGACCCCGTACAGGAACGCTGTCACGACGTCGAGTTGGTCGAGGGGCCAGCCGAAGTACTTGTGATGGAAGGTATGGATCTTGACACCGAAGCTTGACGGAGCGGAGGGAGGGCAGCACTCGGGGCGAGACCGGAGCGGAGACTGGAAACCACTTGAGGGGTAGAACGAAGATTCGAAAGTGATTGATTGAGGTCTTTAGCTCGCTAGCCTTCTCGCTACTCTAGACCTACTGGATACACACTACTTGATTCTTTACTGGATACTGAGTTACTTCAGCCAATGAGAGAGCGCCACGTCGAAGCCCATCTTGTACCTACAATCTTGTACCCACAGGTGGCGTAATCGACAGTGGCGTAATCCTTGGTGGCGTAATCGGCGTGGGTTCGGATTGGACCGGTTCGGGTTAACCGGTTCACGGTCAACAACCAATACCAAACCGGTAACCCTCCATACCCTCAATACGCCCCCTCAATGCGAAGTCCCATGAATGCCGAGAGCCGCCGTCAGCTCCGTGTGGCGTGGTCCCGCAAGCGCCTTGGTCATGATGTCCGCCAGCATCACAGAAGTCTCGCAATACTCGAGCTTCACTTCACCGCGTTTCACTTCGTCGCGGATGTGGTGGTACTTGATGTCGATGTGCTTGGCGCGGCCGTGGTTCACCGGGTTCTTGGTCATCTTGATGCACGACTGGTTGTCTTCACGGATCATGAGCTCGGGTCCCGTTTCGTTGGCAGCCGCCAGAATCTCGCACAGCAGGCGATGGATCCACTTACCCTCTTGGATAGCCAGACTGAGCGCGATGTACTCCGCTTCGCTCGTAGACAGCGACACACTTGACTGCTTCTTGCTTCCCCAGCTCACAGGCGCACTCATCAGCATGAACGTGTAGCCTGAAGTGGACTTGCGGTCCGCGAGGTCGCCGGCCCAGTCCGCGTCCGAGTAGCCACGAAAGTCGATCTTGTCGCCCGGCTTGAAGCAGATGCCATGCGTCTTGGTGCCTTGCAGGTAGCGAAAGATGCGCTTGACCGCAACCCAGTGTTCCTCTTGGGGGTTCTCCATGAAGCGCGACACATAGCCAACGGCGTACGCGATGTCAGGGCGCGTGGCGGTCATCAGGTGCATCAGCGCACCAACAGCTTCGCGAAACGGAGCGTTCACCTTGGTCGCCGCGTCGCTTGGAACCAGTCGAGTGCTCATGTCCACCGGACTCACCACAGCCCTGCACTCGTCCATGGCGAAGCGTTTCATGATGTCGTCCACGTAGCGACGCTGGCACATGGTCACGCTGCCGTCCGGGCCGTCCACCAGCTCGATCCCAAGAACAAACGCGCACTTGCCGCTGTCGGTCATCTCGAAGCGCGTCTTCAAGTCCGTCTTCGTGCGCGAGATCAGCTCAGGCGAACTCCCGGTAATCAGCACGTCGTCCACGTACACCAGCACGAGCACGCAGTGACCGTCCACCACCTTGATGTACAGGCACGGATCGAAGGCCGACACTTGGAAGCCGATAGAGCACATGAACTCGTCGAAGGTCTCGTTCCACACGCGCGAAGCTTGCTTGAGACCGTAGATGGCCTTCACCAGTTCCAGGCAGTCGAAGCCACCATCCAGCTCGACGCCTTCGGGAACCACGCAGAACACCACCTCCTTCATGACCCCGTACAGGAACGCTGTCACGACGTCGAGTTGGTCGAGGGGCCAGCCGAAGTACTTGGCGATCGCGATGATCATGCGCAGCGTCACGTACTTGACCACGGGCGAGAACGTCTCCGTGTAGTCGATGCCGTACTTCTGCTTGAAGCCCTTGGCCACGAGGCGCGCCTTGTACTTCTCGATCGAGCCGTCCGCTTTGCGCTTGATCTTGAACACCCACTTGGTGCCGATGGCGCGCTGGCCGCTGGGCAACTTGGCAGCTCGAAACACACCACGCAGTCGCATCGACTTGAGCTCCGCGCGGATCGCCTTGCGCCAGTGCACTTGATCCGGACCGTTCACAGCCTCTTGGAACGTCGTCGGCTCCGATAGATCGGCTGCTGCTTCCACAGCGTTGGCACTGGCACGCCAAAACACTGGAGGCGTCGAGTCGTCGTCTTCATCTTGGTCCCCAGACTTTTCTTCTTCGTCGGGTTCAGCTCGGCGCGAGGAGGATGCGTCCGGCGCACTTGCTTCTTCTAAGCCAGCCCGGTGGCGAACGGGGCGCGATCTTCTGGCAGTGTCGTCGTCGCCACTCGGTCGGCTCTTGCGCTTCCCCGCCTGCTTGAAGCTCACTTGGCGCGGTCCATCGTTGTCGTCCAGGTCCAGCGCGTCCAGGTCCAGCGCAGCATCATCGACGTCTTCACCCGAAGTATGCGCCGAAAGTCCAAAGGCCGACTCATCGAAGTTGACATCGCGACTGACAACCACCTGCCCCGCCTCGATGTCATAAAGTCGATACGCCTTGGACACTTCTTCGTAGCCGAGGAACAGTCCGGCGCGAGCCTTGGGGTCCCACTTGCGCCGCTTTTCCTTCGGCGTCAGGATGTACGTCTGGCATCCAAACACACGCATGTGCTTGACACTTGGCTTGGACTTGTACACGATCTCGAATGGAGTCTTGTGCTCCACCTTGGGTGACGGCAGGCGGTTCTTCACGTAGATGGCCGTCATGGCCGCCTCAGCCCAGAAACACTTGTCCAACTTGGCGTGATGCAGCATGCTGCGGCCGATCGTGACGATGGTCCGGATGGCGCGTTCTGCCGTGCCGTTGGTCTGGTGCGCGTACGGAACCGTGGTTTGCTGCTCGATGCCTTCGACTTCGTAGAAGGCCTTGAGTGAGTTGGTCGCGAACTCACGAGCTCCGTCGTGCCGCACAAACTTGACCTTCTTGCCGAACTGCGTCTGCACCTTCGTGACGTACGTCTTGATGCAGTCTTCGCTCTCCGACTTGGCACGCAGGCAGAACCCCTTCATGCATCCGCTGGCTTCGTCCACGATCAGCAGCAGATACTTGCTGCCACCCAGTGACTCTTCTTCCATGGGGCCGCAGATGTCGAAGTGGAGCAGCTCGAACGTGTCGTAGCGACGCTTGTCACGGTTGCTTGGGAACGGCTTCTGGACCATTTTCCCTTGCTGGCAGCCGCGACACACGCTTGGTCCACTCGACTTGGAAGGTGCCTTCGCGTCCTTGATCATGTCGTTGTCGACCATCTTGCGAAGCACCTCCACCGGAGCGTGACCCATACGCGCGTGCAGGTCGACCGTCTTCCCACTGGTCGCCGCATTCGCCGATCGCTGAGGCGTCTGGAGCCAGTAGAGGCCATCCACGAGGTTCGCCGCCGCCACCACTTGCTTGGAGGCCTTGTGCGCAACGCGCATCTGGGCGCCGTCGAACACGACTTGGAACAGACCACTCTTGTTGATCTGTGGCACGGAGAGCAGATTCTTGCTCATGCTCGGCACGTACAGCGCGTTCTTGATCTCGATGTCGCGCTCGTCGCCGTTGGGCAGAACCACTCGTTCCACGATGGTCCCCACACCCATGATGGCCGCCTTGTTGCCGTCGGCCACCGAAAGTTCGCCCTCGTTTCGCTCAATCAAATGGGCGAACTTGGCCTTGTCGTTGCAGATGTGGTGCGTTGCGCCGCTGTCGACCGCCCACATGCCGAGCATATCCTTGCCCGTCGAAATGCCACACTCCAGTGAGACCGCGAACGCCACTCGATCATAGCCGTAGCCGTAGTCGTAGCTGGCGTCGTCGTTCCTCCACTGGGCATTGTTGGCCCCGCGTCCACGGCCATTGCCATTGCCGCCGCGTCTTGGGCCCCGATTCTCGTCCTTCTGCTTGGTCCAGCACTTGTCAACCGTGTGCCCCAATTTCCCGCAGTACGTGCACTGGCGAGACTCTCGGTCGGTGTTGAACGCCTTGGCCGCGTCCTCCGTCTTCACCGTCGCCGTCTTCTCGCCTTGCCGCTTGATGTGCTCATTCGTCAGCACCTTCACGACGTCTTGCGATCGCAGCTCAGCGCTGCTCATCTCCAAGTTCAGCACGACGTTCTCGTAGCTCTTGGGGAGACTGCGCAACAGGCAGATCGCCACGTCCTCGTCCTCCATCTTGGCGCCGATGCTGCTGAGCTTGGCGCTGATGTTGAGGACCTCGTTGCAGTGATGCAACACGTTCCCGCCTTCCGACATCTCCATGCTGAAGAGTTGGCGCTTCAGGTAGATGCGACCAGCCTTCTGCGAACCACCGTACAGCGTCTTCAGGCGCGTCCACGCAACCCACGCTTCCTCGCAGTCGTCGACCACATGGTGGTAGTCCGCGTCCATGTGGAGCAACATCAGTCCGAACGCGATGTTGCTCGACTTGACGTACTCGTCCTTGGGCCGCGAGTCCGTGAAGCTCGGCGTCGTCTCTCGGTTCACGACATGCCACACGGACTTGGTCAGGAACACGCCACGCATGTAGCGGTTCCACGTCGCGTAGTTGTCTCCGTTGAACTTGTCGATGGAGACCTTGGTGGAGGCGTCGTGGGCAGAGGACATGGTGCTTGGGCTCATAACCTGATGGAAGGTATGGATCTTGACACCGAAGCTTGACGGAGCGGAGGGAGGGCAGCACTCTGGGCGAGACCGGAGCGGAGACTGGAAACCACTTGAGGGGTAGAACGAAGATTCGAAAGTGATTGATTGAGGTCTTTAGCTCGCTAGCCTTCTCGCTACTCTAGACCTACTGGATACACACTACTTGATTCTTTACTGGATACTGAGTTACTTCAGCCAATGAGAGAGCGCCACGTCGAAGCCCATCTTGTACCTACAATCTTGTACCCACAGGTGGCGTAATCGACAGTGGCGTAATCCTTGGTGGCGTAATCGGCGTGGGTTCGGATTGGACCGGTTCGGGTTAACCGGTTCACGGTCAACAACCAATACCAAACCGGTAACCCTCCATACCCTCAATAACTTGGCGATCGCGATGATCATGCGCAGCGTCACGTACTTGACCACGGGCGAGAACGTCTCCGTGTAGTCGATGCCGTACTTCTGCTTGAAGCCCTTGGCCACGAGGCGCGCCTTGTACTTCTCGATCGAGCCGTCCGCTTTGCGCTTGATCTTGAACACCCACTTGGTGCCGATGGCGCGCTGGCCGCTGGGCAACTTGGCAGCTCGAAACACACCACGCAGTCGCATCGACTTGAGCTCCGCGCGGATCGCCTTGCGCCAGTGCACTTGATCCGGACCGTTCACAGCCTCTTGGAACGTCGTCGGCTCCGATAGATCGGCTGCTGCTTCCACAGCGTTGGCACTGGCACGCCAAAACACTGGAGGCGTCGAGTCGTCGTCTTCATCTTGGTCCCCAGACTTTTCTTCTTCGTCGGGTTCAGCTCGGCGCGAGGAGGATGCGTCCGGCGCACTTGCTTCTTCTAAGCCAGCCCGGTGGCGAACGGGGCGCGATCTTCTGGCAGTGTCGTCGTCGCCACTCGGTCGGCTCTTGCGCTTCCCCGCCTGCTTGAAGCTCACTTGGCGCGGTCCATCGTTGTCGTCCAGGTCCAGCGCGTCCAGGTCCAGCGCAGCATCATCGACGTCTTCACCCGAAGTATGCGCCGAAAGTCCAAAGGCCGACTCATCGAAGTTGACATCGCGACTGACAACCACCTGCCCCGCCTCGATGTCATAAAGTCGATACGCCTTGGACACTTCTTCGTAGCCGAGGAACAGTCCGGCGCGAGCCTTGGGGTCCCACTTGCGCCGCTTTTCCTTCGGCGTCAGGATGTACGTCTGGCATCCAAACACACGCATGTGCTTGACACTTGGCTTGGACTTGTACACGATCTCGAATGGAGTCTTGTGCTCCACCTTGGGTGACGGCAGGCGGTTCTTCACGTAGATGGCCGTCATGGCCGCCTCAGCCCAGAAACACTTGTCCAACTTGGCGTGATGCAGCATGCTGCGGCCGATCGTGACGATGGTCCGGATGGCGCGTTCTGCCGTGCCGTTGGTCTGGTGCGCGTACGGAACCGTGGTTTGCTGCTCGATGCCTTCGACTTCGTAGAAGGCCTTGAGTGAGTTGGTCGCGAACTCACGAGCTCCGTCGTGCCGCACAAACTTGACCTTCTTGCCGAACTGCGTCTGCACCTTCGTGACGTACGTCTTGATGCAGTCTTCGCTCTCCGACTTGGCACGCAGGCAGAACCCCTTCATGCATCCGCTGGCTTCGTCCACGATCAGCAGCAGATACTTGCTGCCACCCAGTGACTCTTCTTCCATGGGGCCGCAGATGTCGAAGTGGAGCAGCTCGAACGTGTCGTAGCGACGCTTGTCACGGTTGCTTGGGAACGGCTTCTGGACCATTTTCCCTTGCTGGCAGCCGCGACACACGCTTGGTCCACTCGACTTGGAAGGTGCCTTCGCGTCCTTGATCATGTCGTTGTCGACCATCTTGCGAAGCACCTCCACCGGAGCGTGACCCATACGCGCGTGCAGGTCGACCGTCTTCCCACTGGTCGCCGCATTCGCCGATCGCTGAGGCGTCTGGAGCCAGTAGAGGCCATCCACGAGGTTCGCCGCCGCCACCACTTGCTTGGAGGCCTTGTGCGCAACGCGCATCTGGGCGCCGTCGAACACGACTTGGAACAGACCACTCTTGTTGATCTGTGGCACGGAGAGCAGATTCTTGCTCATGCTCGGCACGTACAGCGCGTTCTTGATCTCGATGTCGCGCTCGTCGCCGTTGGGCAGAACCACTCGTTCCACGATGGTCCCCACACCCATGATGGCCGCCTTGTTGCCGTCGGCCACCGAAAGTTCGCCCTCGTTTCGCTCAATCAAATGGGCGAACTTGGCCTTGTCGTTGCAGATGTGGTGCGTTGCGCCGCTGTCGACCGCCCACATGCCGAGCATATCCTTGCCCGTCGAAATGCCACACTCCAGTGAGACCGCGAACGCCACTCGATCATAGCCGTAGCCGTAGTCGTAGCTGGCGTCGTCGTTCCTCCACTGGGCATTGTTGGCCCCGCGTCCACGGCCATTGCCATTGCCGCCGCGTCTTGGGCCCCGATTCTCGTCCTTCTGCTTGGTCCAGCACTTGTCAACCGTGTGCCCCAATTTCCCGCAGTACGTGCACTGGCGAGACTCTCGGTCGGTGTTGAACGCCTTGGCCGCGTCCTCCGTCTTCACCGTCGCCGTCTTCTCGCCTTGCCGCTTGATGTGCTCATTCGTCAGCACCTTCACGACGTCTTGCGATCGCAGCTCAGCGCTGCTCATCTCCAAGTTCAGCACGACGTTCTCGTAGCTCTTGGGGAGACTGCGCAACAGGCAGATCGCCACGTCCTCGTCCTCCATCTTGGCGCCGATGCTGCTGAGCTTGGCGCTGATGTTGAGGACCTCGTTGCAGTGATGCAACACGTTCCCGCCTTCCGACATCTCCATGCTGAAGAGTTGGCGCTTCAGGTAGATGCGACCAGCCTTCTGCGAACCACCGTACAGCGTCTTCAGGCGCGTCCACGCAACCCACGCTTCCTCGCAGTCGTCGACCACATGGTGGTAGTCCGCGTCCATGTGGAGCAACATCAGTCCGAACGCGATGTTGCTCGACTTGACGTACTCGTCCTTGGGCCGCGAGTCCGTGAAGCTCGGCGTCGTCTCTCGGTTCACGACATGCCACACCGACTTGGTCAGGAACACGCCACGCATGTAGCGGTTCCACGTCGCGTAGTTGTCTCCGTTGAACTTGTCGATGGAGACCTTGGTGGAGGCGTCGTGGGCAGAGGACATGGTGCTTGGGCTCATAACCTGATGGAAGGTATGGATCTTGACACCGAAGCTTGACGGAGCGGAGGGAGGGCAGCACTCTGGGCGAGACCGGAGCGGAGACTGGAAACCACTTGAGGGGTAGAACGAAGATTCGAAAGTGATTGATTGAGGTCTTTAGCTCGCTAGCCTTCTCGCTACTCTAGACCTACTGGATACACACTACTTGATTCTTTACTGGATACTGAGTTACTTCAGCCAATGAGAGAGCGCCACGTCGAAGCCCATCTTGTACCTACAATCTTGTACCCACAGGTGGCGTAATCGACAGTGGCGTAATCCTTGGTGGCGTAATCGGCGTGGGTTCGGATTGGACCGGTTCGGGTTAACCGGTTCACGGTCAACAACCAATACCAAACCGGTAACCCTCCATACCCTCAATAACTTGGCGATCGCGATGATCATGCGCAGCGTCACGTACTTGACCACGGGCGAGAACGTCTCCGTGTAGTCGATGCCGTACTTCTGCTTGAAGCCCTTGGCCACGAGGCGCGCCTTGTACTTCTCGATCGAGCCGTCCGCTTTGCGCTTGATCTTGAACACCCACTTGGTGCCAATGGCGCGCTGGCCGCTGGGCAACTTGGCAGCTCGAAACACACCACGCAGTCGCATCGACTTGAGCTCCGCGCGGATCGCCTTGCGCCAGTGCACCTGATCAGGACCGTTCACAGCCTCTTGGAACGTCGTCGGCTCCGATAGATCAGCTGCTGCTTCTACAGCGTTGGCACTGGCACGCCAAAACACTGGAGGCGTCGAGTCGTCGTCTTCATCTTGGTCCCCAGACTTTTCTTCTTCGTCGGGTTCAGCTCGGCGCGACGAGGATACATCCGGCGCACTTGCTTCTTCTAAGCCAGCTCGGTGGCGAACGGGGCGCGATCTTCTGGCAGTGTCGTCGTCGCCACTCGGTCGGCTCTTGCGCTTCCCCGCCTGCTTGAAGCTCGTTTGGCGCGGTCCATCGTTGTCGTCCAGGTCCAGCGCGTCCAGGTCCAGCGCAGCATCATCGACGTCTTCATCCGAAGTATGCGCCGAAAGTCCAAAGGCCGACTCATCGAAGTTGACATCGCGACTGACAACCACCTGCCCCGCCTCGATGTCATAAAGTCGATACGCCTTGGACACTTCTTCGTAGCCGAGGAACAGTCCGGCGCGAGCCTTGGGGTCCCACTTGCGCCGCTTTTCCTTCGGCGTCAGGATGTACGTCTGGCATCCGAACACACGCATGTGCTTGACACTTGGCTTGGACTTGTACACGATCTCGAACGGAGTCTTGTGCTCCACCTTGGGTGACGGCAGGCGGTTCTTCACGTAGATGGCCGTCATGGCCGCCTCAGCCCAGAAACACTTGTCCAACTTGGCGTGATGCAGCATGCTGCGGCCGATCGTGACGATGGTCCGGATGGCGCGTTCTGCCGTGCCGTTGGTCTGGTGCGCGTACGGAACCGTGGTTTGCTGCTCGATGCCTTCGACTTCGTAGAAGGCCTTGAGTGAGTTGGTCGCGAACTCACGAGCTCCGTCGTGCCGCACAAACTTGACCTTCTTGCCGAACTGCGTCTGCACCTTCGTGACGTACGTCTTGATGCAGTCTTCGCTCTCCGACTTGGCACGCAGGCAGAACCCCTTCATGCATCCGCTGGCTTCGTCCACGATCAGCAGCAGATACTTGCTGCCACCCAGTGACTCTTCTTCCATGGGGCCGCAGATGTCGAAGTGGAGCAGCTCGAACGTGTCGTAGCGACGCTTGTCACGGTTGCTTGGGAACGGCTTCTGGACCATTTTCCCTTGCTGGCAGCCGCGACACACGCTTGGTCCACTCGACTTGGAAGGTGCCTTCGCGTCCTTGATCATGTCGTTGTCGACCATCTTGCGAAGCACCTCCACCGGAGCGTGACCCATACGCGCGTGCAGGTCGATCGTCTTCCCACTGGTCGCTGCATTCGCCGATCGCTGAGGCGTCTGGAGCCAGTAGAGGCCATCCACGAGGTTCGCCGCCGCCACCACTTGCTTGGAGGCCTTGTGCGCAACGCGCATCTGGGCGCCGTCGAACACGACTTGGAACAGACCACTCTTGTTGATCTGTGGCACGGAGAGCAGATTCTTGCTCATGCTCGGCACGTACAGCGCGTTCTTGATCTCGATGTCGCGCTCGTCGCCGTTGGGCAGAACCACTCGTTCCACGATGGTCCCCACACCCATGATGGCCGCCTTGTTGCCGTCGGCCACCGAAAGTTCGCCCTCGTTTCGCTCAATCAAATGGGCGAACTTGGCCTTGTCGTTGCAGATGTGGTGCGTTGCGCCGCTGTCGACCGCCCACATGCCGAGCATATCCTTGCCCGTCGAAATGCCACACTCCAGTGAGACCGCGAACGCCACTCGATCATAGCCGTAGCCGTAGTCGTAGCTGGCGTCGTCGTTCCTCCACTGGGCATTGTTGGCCCCGCGTCCACGGCCATTGCCATTGCCGCCGCGTCTTGGGCCCCGATTCTCGTCCTTCTGCTTGGTCCAGCACTTGTCGATGGTGTGCCCCAATTTCCCGCAGTACGTGCACTGGCGAGACTCTCGGTCGGTGTTGAACGCCTTGGCCGCGTCCTCCGTCTTCACCGTCGCCGTCTTCTCGCCTTGCCGCTTGATGTGCTCATTCGTCAGCACCTTCACGACGTCTTGCGATCGCAGCTCAGCGCTGCTCATCTCCAAGTTCAGCACGACGTTCTCGTAGCTCTTGGGGAGACTGCGCAACAGGCAGATCGCCACGTCCTCGTCCTCCATCTTGGCGCCGATGCTGCTGAGCTTGGCGCTGATGTTGAGGACCTCGTTGCAGTGATGCAACACGTTCCCGCCTTCCGACATCTCCATGCTGAAGAGTTGGCGCTTCAGGTAGATGCGACCAGCCTTCTGCGAACCACCGTACAGCGTCTTCAGGCGCGTCCACGCAACCCACGCTTCCTCGCAGTCGTCGACCACATGGTGGTAGTCCGCGTCCATGTGGAGCAACATCAGTCCGAACGCGATGTTGCTCGACTTGACGTACTCGTCCTTGGGCCGCGAGTCCGTGAAGCTCGGCGTCGTCTCTCGGTTCACGACATGCCACACCGACTTGGTCAGGAACACGCCACGCATGTAGCGGTTCCACGTCGCGTAGTTGTCTCCGTTGAACTTGTCGATGGAGACCTTGGTGGAGGCGTCGTGGGCAGAGGACATGGTGCTTGGGCTCATAACCTGATGGAAGGTATGGATCTTGACACCGAAGCTTGACGGAGCGGAGGGAGGGCAGCACTCGGGGCGAGACCGGAGCGGAGACTGGAAACCACTTGAGGGGTAGAACGAAGATTCGAAAGTGATTGATTGAGGTCTTTAGCTCGCTAGCCTTCTCGCTACTCTAGACCTACTGGATACACACTACTTGATTCTTTACTGGATACTGAGTTACTTCAGCCAATGAGAGAGCGCCACGTCGAAGCCCATCTTGTACCTACAATCTTGTACCCACAGGTGGCGTAATCGACAGTGGCGTAATCGTCGGTGGCGTAATCGGCGTGGGTTCGGATTGGACCGGTTCGGGTTAACCGGTTCACGGTCAACAACCGATACCAAACCGGTAACCCTCCATACCCTCAATACGAGCTCATGATCCGTGAAGACAACCAGTCGTGCATCAAGATGACCAAGAACCCGGTGAACCACGGCCGCGCCAAGCACATCGACATCAAGTACCACCACATCCGCGACGAAGTGAAACGCGGTGAAGTGAAGCTCGAGTATTGCGAGACTTCTGTGATGCTGGCGGACATCATGACCAAGGCGCTTGCGGGACCACGCCACACGGAGCTGACGGCGGCTCTCGGCATTCATGGGACTTCGCATTGAGGGGGCGTATTGAGGGTATGGAGGGTTACCGGTTTGGTATCGGTTGTTTACCGTGAACCGGTTAGCCCGAACCGGTCCAATCCGAACCCACGCCGATTACGCCACCGACGATTACGCCACTGTCGATTACGCCACCTGTGGGTACAAGATTGTAGGTACAAGATGGGCTTCGACGTGGCGCTCTCTCATTGGCTGAAGTAACTCAGTATCCAGTAAAGAATCAAGTAGTGTGTATCCAGTAGGTCTAGAGTAGTGAGAAGGCTAGCGAGCTAAAGACCTCAATCAATAACTTTCGAATCTTCATTCTACCCCTCAAGTGGTTTCCAGTCTCCGCTCCGGTCTCGCCCAGAGTGCTGCCCTCCCTCCGCTCCGTCAAGCTTCGGTGTTCAAGATCCATACCTTCCATCAGCTTGGGCAGGGAAGACGGGGCTTGGGCTCATAACCAAAAGGCTTGGTCGGTTGATGGCAAAATGCAAAGTGATTGATTTAGGTCCTTAGTTCGCAAACTCCCTTGCTACCTCTAAGCCTACTGGATTCTCTACTGGATACACTCTACTGGATTCCTTACCGGATACTGAGTTGCTTCAGCCAATCAGCGACTGCCACGTGGATGCCCATCTTGTACCCACAATCTTGTACCCACGTGTCCCGTAATCCCCGTAGCGTAAACAGCGTCCCATCATCAGTGTCCCGCGTCCCATCATCAGCGTCCCGTCAACACAGGAATGATTGCGGTGCCACTGAGTGAAGGTCATACCGGTATCCTACCGGTATACGGCAGCTGCCCGAGGCGCCTTCTTGACAACACTCCCACTCGACTCGACAGCGATTGCACCTTGGATCCCGAGCTTGCTCCGAAGCACACTGAACTGCGTTGCAGGAATTGCCTTCGTCATCATGTCCGCCAGCATGTCCGTTGTCGAAACATACTGCAGCACCACTTGACCGTCTTCCACCTTCTCGCGCACGAAGTGGTAGCGAATGTCGATGTGCTTGGTGCGCTTGTGGAACTGCGGGTTCTTGGCCAACGCGATGGAGCCTTGGTTGTCCTCGTAGATCTTGACCGCTTCATCGCTTGCCATCTCGCCGAGCTCGCACAGGAACACCTTGAGCCACACTGCTTCTTGTGTCGCCTCCGATAGCGCCATGTATTCTGCCTCCGTTGAAGACAGCGCCACGGTCCGCTGCTTCTTGCTCCTCCAGCTGATGCATCCGCCGTTCATCATGAACGCGTAGCCGCTTGTGCTCCGTCTTGACTCGATGTCGCCGGCCCAGTCCGCATCCGAATAGCCGCACATACCAAGGCTGTCTTCCCGTGAGAACTCGAGTCCATGCGTAGGCGTCGCTTGGAGGTACCGCAGCACACGCTTGAGGGCTTGCCAATGCGTCGGACACGGGTCGGCAGAGAACTGGCTCAGCACTCCCACTGCAGCAGCCAGGTCCGGACGCGTTGCCACCATCAAGTACATGAGAGCACCGACGGCACTCCGATACGGCACGTTCTTCATCGTGTCTTCATGCTGGCAGCCACCCTCACACATGATCTTGGTCAGCTTGAGTCCGGGGTCTTGTGGCGTCTTCACAGGCTTGCTGTCTTGCATGCCGAACTTGGTCAGGATGGACTTGAGAAACTTGGTCTGCCGCACCGTCACTTTTCCGGAGCCGTGGTCGTTCTTGATCTCCATCCCGAGGAAGTACTCCAGCTCGCCGAGGTCTGTCATCTCAAACCGCTTGCTCAACGCGTGCTTGGTCGATTCCAACAGCTCGTCGTTGCTGCTAGCGAGGACCAAGTCGTCGACGTAGAGCGCCACGAAGATCATGTCTTGGCCGTCACGCTTCAGGTAGACGCAGTGGTCCGACTCGCACTTCTTGAACCCCAGCTTGAGCATGAAGTCGTCGATGGTCTGGTTCCACATGCGCGGCGACTGCTTCAGTCCGTACAGCGACCGCTTGAGCTTGCACACGTGGTCCGGGTGGTCTTCGTCCACATAGCCATCCGGCTGTGCCATGTAGATGTCTTCGTCCAGCACACCGTTGAGGAACGCAGTCTTGACGTCCATCTGGTGCAGCTTGAGACCATACTTGGCAGCCAGACTCAGTACGATCCGGATGGACGTGAACTTGGCCACTGGTGCGAAGGTCTCGTCGTAGTCGATGCCGTACTTCTGCGAAAACCCCTTGGCCACCAGTCGCGCCTTGAACCGCTCAATCTCTCCAGCTTGGTTCTCCTTCACGCGAAACACCCATCTGCAGCCGATCGCCTTGCGTCCCTTCGGCAGTGGTACGACATCCCACGTGTCGTTCTTGAGCAGCGAGTCACACTCCGAGTCGCACGCCTCCTTCCACTTGACTGCGTCGCTGGATTCCATCGCCGACTTGAACGTGGTCGGCATTTCTCCCACTGAATCCACGACGTACGCAGCTTCGAAGTCTTGGCTTTCTTGAGCTGCAGCCGACATCTCGTCCAGAGTCTGGTGTCGACTCTGCGACGCATACCGCTTGGCACTTGGAACCTCCGTGACTTCCTCCAGCGACTGCGTCCGCGGGTGTCGCTTGTTGCCGGGCCCGAAGTCTTCGTCCTGCGCAGCTTCCTCTTCTTCCTCTTCTTCGTTGTCGTCTTCATCCGACTGCGACGAATCTTGATCCGTCGTCTCTTCATCTTGAATGACCACCACCTCCCTCTGATGGTAGTCACGTCTCCCACTGTCGAAGACGTCTTCCATGAACTGCGCGTCGCGGCTCACCAGCACGCGACTGCTCTCCAGTTCTTCGAATCGATACGCTTTCTCGTGCTCCGAGTACCCCAGGAACCGACAGCGCACCGACCGAGCGTCGAACTTGGTGCGCTTCGCCTTCGGCACGTGCACATACGCGTGGCAACCGAACACTTTCAGGTTCGCCAGCAGTGGCTTCTTGCCCGTCCAAACTTGGTGCGGAGACTTGTCGTGGCTGATGGCGCGTGTCGGACACCGATTACGGAGGAACGTAGCCGTCATCACCGCTTCGCCCCAATACATCTTGGGCAATCCAGCATGTTCTAGCATGCAGCGCGCACACTCCACCAACGTCCGGTTCATCCGCTCGGCGACTCCGTTCAGCTGAGGCGTGTACGGCGGAGTGAACTTCTGCACGATACCGCGGTCCGCACAGAACTTGGCCATCGCGCCGGAAGTGTACTCGCCACCGTTGTCGCTCCGGAGTGTCTGCACGCGCTTGCCGGTCTGAGTTTCAGCAAACGCCACAAACTCCGCGAACTTGGCAGCCACCTCGGACTTGTTCCTCAGCAAGTACACGACGCAGAAGTGCGACTTGTCGTCGATGAACGTGACGAAGTAGCGCTTGCCCCCAAACGTTGGCGTCTGCATGGGGCCGCACACATCGCTGTGAACCACCTCCAGCACGTGCTTCGCACGGTTCGGGGACGACTTCATGTAGCTCACTCGCGTTTGCTTGCCGAGTGCACACCCGTCGCACAGCTCCCACTGCTTCACCGACGTCATGTCGATGCCAACACCGTAGCTCTTCTTGACGATGGCGTCTAGACCGCCATGGCCAATGTGACCAAGTCGGAGGTGCCAGAGGTACGACGTGGTGTCCCCTTGGCGATCCTTCGAACTTGCCGCATTGGCCTCGTCAGGCATCATCGGAGTCATGCACAGCTTGAACAGCCCTTTGCCCTCACGAGCGCCGAGCTGCCACTTGAGACCCTTGTTGTCCGCGAAGCACCCGTCGCTCTCGAAGGTCACTGGCCCGACTGTTGTCAAGAAGGCGCCTCGGGCAGCTGCCGTATACCGGTAGGATACCGGTATGACCTTCACTCAGTGGCACCGCAATCATTCCTGTGTTGACGGGACGCTGATGATGGGACGCGGGACACTGATGATGGGACGCTGTTTACGCTACGGGGATTACGGGACACGTGGGTACAAGATTGTGGGTACAAGATGGGCATCCACGTGGCAGTCGCTGATTGGCTGAAGCAACTCAGTATCCGGTAAGGAATCCAGTAGAGTGTATCCAGTAGAGAATCCAGTAGGCTTAGAGGTAGCAAGGGAGTTTGCGAACTAAGGACCTAAATCAATCACTTTGCATTTTGCCATCAAGCGACCAAGCCTTTTGGTTATGAGCCCAAACCCCGTCTTCCCTGCCCAAGACCCCGACTACGCCTTCGCCATGGACGCCACCCCGCCCGCGACCGCCCGCATCAACAAGTTCAACGGAACCAACTTCCACACGTGGAAGTTCAAGATGCAGATGGTGCTCGAGGAGCGCGAACTGTGGGAAGTGACGAGTGGGGAAGTGAAGCTGGAGCACTGCACGACCACGGCGGATCAAGCGACGTTCAAGAGGAAGTCGCGTAAGGCGCTGGCGATCATCTGTCTCGCGATGGAGGACTCGCAGCTGCCGCTGGTTCGCTCGGCCAAGGACGCGCATGATGCATGGTCAAGACTGGAAGGACACTTCGAGAAGAAGAGTTTGGCCAACAAGCTCTTTCTTCGTCGGCGTTTCTTCACGACGATGATGGACGAAGGTGATGATGTGCTGGAGCACATCAACAAGCTCAAGACGCTGGCGGAGCAGCTCGACGCGGTTGGCGCTCCGGTCAGCGAGGACGACTTGGTGATCACGCTTCTGGGCAGTCTGAGCGAGTCGTACCAGTTCCTGATCACGGCGTTGGAGTCGAGAGCCGACTCGCTGTCGTGGGAACTCGTGACGTCTCGGCTGCTGCATGAGGACATGAAGCGCAAGGAACAAGGTGGCGGCGGCGTCGACGGAGCCGCGCACGGCCAAGGTCAAGCGTTCATGGTCAACAATAACAAGCGCAAGGACGTACCGGTGAAGAAGACCGGGGCGTGCCACAACTGCGGCGAACAAGGACATTGGATCGCGGAGTGTCCCTCGCGGGTCCAGAACGACGCTGAGCGATATCGGTCGCAGCGTGCGAACGTCGCGCAGGACGAAGAAGATCCTGGCGACTACCTTTTCTCGGTTGGTCGTACGAGCAGTACCGCCAAGCCGAGTGACATGTGGCTGGTCGACTCGGGTGCGACGCAGCACATGACGAGTTCCGACAAGTACATGAGGAACTACAAGACGATGGCTCCGGTGGACGTGCATCTCGCGGACGACGGTGTGGTTCAGGCGGTGGGGACCGGCGACATTGTCATGTCGATGAAGACGCCGCGCGGCATGAAGAAGGGTGTGCTCACGAATGTGTGGCATATCCCGAAGCTGTCGCGCAACCTGTTTTCGGTCGGCCGCTTCACCAAGGACGTCGGGCCAGTGACCTTCGAGAGCGACGGGTGCTTCGCGGACAACAAGGGTCTCAAGTGGCAGCTCGGCGCTCGTGAGGGCAAAGGGCTGTTCAAGCTGTGCATGACTCCGATGATGCCTGACGAGGCCAATGCGGCAAGTTCGAAGGATCGCCAAGGGGACACCACGTCGTACCTCTGGCACCTCCGACTTGGTCACATTGGCCATGGCGGTCTAGACGCCATCGTCAAGAAGAGCTACGGTGTTGGCATCGACATGACGTCGGTGAAGCAGTGGGAGCTGTGCGACGGGTGTGCACTCGGCAAGCAAACGCGAGTGAGCTACATGAAGTCGTCCCCGAACCGTGCGAAGCACGTGCTGGAGGTGGTTCACAGCGATGTGTGCGGCCCCATGCAGACGCCAACGTTTGGGGGCAAGCGCTACTTCGTCACGTTCATCGACGACAAGTCGCACTTCTGCGTCGTGTACTTGCTGAGGAACAAGTCCGAGGTGGCTGCCAAGTTCGCGGAGTTTGTGGCGTTTGCTGAAACTCAGACCGGCAAGCGCGTGCAGACACTCCGGAGCGACAACGGTGGCGAGTACACTTCCGGCGCGATGGCCAAGTTCTGTGCGGACCGCGGTATCGTGCAGAAGTTCACTCCGCCGTACACGCCTCAGCTGAACGGAGTCGCCGAGCGGATGAACCGGACGTTGGTGGAGTGTGCGCGCTGCATGCTGGAACATGCTGGATTGCCCAAGACTGTATTGGGGCGAAGCGGTGATGACGGCTACGTTCCTCCGTAATCGGTGTCCGACACGCGCCATCAGCCACGACAAGTCTCCGCACCAAGTTTGGACTGGCAAGAAGCCACTGCTGGCGAACCTGAAAGTGTTCGGTTGCCACGCGTATGTGCACGTGCCGAAGGCGAAGCGCACCAAGTTCGACGCTCGGTCGGTGCGCTGTCGGTTCCTGGGGTACTCGGAGCACGAGAAAGCGTATCGATTCGAAGAACTGGAGAGCAGTCGCGTGCTGGTGAGCCGCGACGCGCAGTTCATGGAAGACGTCTTCGACAGTGGGAGACGTGACTACCATCAGAGGGAGGTGGTGGTCATTCAAGATGAAGAGACGACGGATCAAGATTCGTCGCAGTCGGATGAAGACGACAACGAAGAAGAGGAAGAAGAGGAAGCTGCGCAGGGACGAAGACTTCGGGCCCGGCAACAAGCGACACCCGCGGACGCAGTCGCTGGAGGAAGTCACGGAGGTTCCAAGTGCCAAGCGGTATGCGTCGCAGAGTCGACACCAGACTCTGGACGAGATGTCGGCTGCAGGCTCAAGAAAGTCAAGACTTCGAAGCTGCGTACGTCGTGGATTCAGTGGGAGAAATGCCGACCACGTTCAAGTCGGCGATGGAATCCAGCGACGCAGTCAAGTGGAAGGAGGCGTGCGACTCGGAGTGTGACTCGCTGCTCAAGAACGACACGTGGGATGTCGTACCACTGCCGAAGGGACGCAAGGCGATCGGCTGCAGATGGGTGTTTCGCGTGAAGGAGAACCAAGCTGGAGAGATTGAGCGGTTCAAGGCGCGACTGGTGGCCAAGGGGTTTTCGCAGAAGTACGGCATCGACTACGACGAGACCTTCGCACCAGTGGCCAAGTTCACGTCCATCCGGATCGTACTGAGTCTGGCTGCCAAGTATGGTCTCAAGCTGCACCAGATGGACTGTCAAGACTGCGTTCCTCAACGGTGTGCTGGACGAAGACATCTACATGGCACAGCCGGATGGCTATGTGGACGAAGACCACCCGGACCACGTGTGCAAGCTCAAGCGGTCGCTGTACGGACTGAAGCAGTCGCCGCGCATGTGGAACCAGACCATCGACGACTTCATGCTCAAGCTGGGGTTCAAGAAGTGCGAGTCGGACCACTGCGTCTACCTGAAGCGTGACGGCCAAGACATGATCTTCGTGGCGCTCTACGTCGACGACTTGGTCCTCGCTAGCAGCAACGACGAGCTGTTGGAATCGACCAAGCACGCGTTGAGCAAGCGGTTTGAGATGACAGGACCTCGGCGAGCTGGAGTACTTCCTCGGGATGGAGATCAAGAACGACCACGGCTCCGGAAAAGTGACGGTGCGGCAGACCAAGTTTCTCAAGTCCATCCTGACCAAGTTCGGCATGCAAGACAGCAAGCCTGTGAAGACGCCAGCAAGACCCCGGACTCAAGCTGACCAAGAATCATGTGTGAGGGTGGCTGCCAGCATGAAGACACGATGAAGAACGTGCCGTATCGGAGTGCCGTCGGTGCTCTCATGTACTTGATGGTGGCAACGCGTCCGGACCTGGCTGCTGCAGTGGGAGTGCTGAGCCAGTTCTCTGCCGACCCGTGTCCGACGCATTGGCAAGCCCTCAAGCGTGTGCTGCGGTACCTCCAAGCGACGCCTACGCATGGACTCGAGTTCTCACGGGAAGACAGCCTTGGTATGTGCGGCTATTCGGATGCGGACTGGGCCGGCGACATCGAGTCAAGACGGAGCACAAGCGGCTACGCGTTCATGATGAACGGCGGATGCATCAGCTGGAGGAGCAAGAAGCAGCGGACCGGTGGCGCTGTCTTCAACGGAGGCAGAAGTACATGGCGCTATCGGAGGCGACACAAGAAGCAGTGTGGCTCAAGGTGTTCCTGTGCGAGCTCGGCGAGATGGCAAGCGATGAAGCGGTCAAGATCTACGAGGACAACCAAGGCTCCATCGCGTTGGCCAAGAACCCGCAGTTCCACAAGCGCACCAAGCACATCGACATTCGCTACCACTTCGTGCGCGAGAAGGTGGAAGACGGTCAAGTGGTGCTGCAGTATGTTTCGACAACGGACATGCTGGCGGACATGATGACGAAGGCAATTCCTGCAACGCAGTTCAGTGTGCTTCGGAGCAAGCTCGGGATCCAAGGTGCAATCGCTGTCGAGTCGAGTGGGAGTGTTGTCAAGAAGGCGCCTCGGGCAGCTGCCGTATACCGGTAGGATACCGGTATGACCTTCACTCAGTGGGCACCGCAATCATTCCTGTGTTGACGGGACGCTGATGATGGGACGCGGGACACTGATGATGGGACGCTGTTTACGCTACGGGGATTACGGGACACGTGGGTACAAGATTGTGGGTACAAGATGGGCATCCACGTGGCAGTCGCTGATTGGCTGAAGCAACTCAGTATCCGGTAAGGAATCCAGTAGAGTGTATCCAGTAGAGAATCCAGTAGGCTTAGAGGTAGCAAGGGAGTTTGCGAACTAAGGACCTAAATCAATCACTTTGCATTTTGCCATCAAGCGACCAAAGCCTTTTGGTTATGAGCCCAAAGCCCCGTCTTCCCTGCCCAAGACCCCGACTACGCCTTCGCCATGGACGCCACCCCGCCCGCGACCGCCCGCATCAACAAGTTCAACGGAACCAACTTCCACACGTGGAAGTTCAAGATGCAGATGGTGCTCGAGGAGCGCGAACTGTGGGAAGTGACGAGTGGGGAAGTGAAGCTGGAGCACTGCACGACCACGGCGGATCAAGCGACGTTCAAGAGGAAGTCGCGTAAGGCGCTGGCGATCATCTGTCTCGCGATGGAGGACTCGCAGCTGCCGCTGGTTCGCTCGGCCAAGGACGCGCATGATGCATGGTCAAGACTGGAAGGACACTTCGAGAAGAAGAGTTTGGCCAACAAGCTCTTTCTTCGTCGGCGTTTCTTCACGACGATGATGGACGAAGGTGATGATGTGCTGGAGCACATCAACAAGCTCAAGACGCTGGCGGAGCAGCTCGACGCGGTTGGCGCTCCGGTCAGCGAGGACGACTTGGTGATCACGCTTCTGGGCAGTCTGAGCGAGTCGTACCAGTTCCTGATCACGGCGTTGGAGTCGAGAGCCGACTCGCTGTCGTGGGAACTCGTGACGTCTCGGCTGCTGCATGAGGACATGAAGCGCAAGGAACAAGGTGGCGGCGGCGTCGACGGAGCCGCGCACGGCCAAGGTCAAGCGTTCATGGTCAACAATAACAAGCGCAAAGGACGTACCGGTGAAGAAGACCGGGGCGTGCCACAACTGCGGCGAACAAGGACATTGGATCGCGGAGTGTCCCTCGCGGGTCCAGAACGACGCTGAGCGATATCGGTCGCAGCGTGCGAACGTCGCGCAGGACGAAGAAGATCCTGGCGACTACCTTTTCTCGGTTGGTCGTACGAGCAGTACCGCCAAGCCGAGTGACATGTGGCTGGTCGACTCGGGTGCGACGCAGCACATGACGAGTTCCAGACAAGTACATGAGGAACTACAAGACGATGGCTCCGGTGGACGTGCATCTCGCGGACGACGGTGTGGTTCAGGCGGTGGGGACCGGCGACATTGTCATGTCGATGAAGACGCCGCGCGGCATGAAGAAGGGGGTGCTCACGAATGTGTGGCATATCCCGAAGCTGTCGCGCAACCTGTTTTCGGTCGGCCGCTTCACCAAGGACGTCGGGCCAGTGACCTTCGAGAGCGACGGGTGCTTCGCGGACAACAAGGGTCTCAAGTGGCAGCTCGGCGCTCGTGAGGGCAAAGGGCTGTTCAAGCTGTGCATGACTCCGATGATGCCTGACGAGGCCAATGCGGCAAGTTCGAAGGATCGCCAAGGGGACACCACGTCGTACCTCTGGCACCTCCGACTTGGTCACATTGGCCATGGCGGTCTAGACGCCATCGTCAAGAAGAGCTACGGTGTTGGCATCGACATGACGTCGGTGAAGCAGTGGGAGCTGTGCGACGGGTGTGCACTCGGCAAGCAAACGCGAGTGAGCTACATGAAGTCGTCCCCGAACCGTGCGAAGCACGTGCTGGAGGTGGTTCACAGCGATGTGTGCGGCCCCATGCAGACGCCAACGTTTGGGGGCAAGCGCTACTTCGTCACGTTCATCGACGACAAGTCGCACTTCTGCGTCGTGTACTTGCTGAGGAACAAGTCCGAGGTGGCTGCCAAGTTCGCGGAGTTTGTGGCGTTTGCTGAAACTCAGACCGGCAAGCGCGTGCAGACACTCCGGAGCGACAACGGTGGCGAGTACACTTCCGGCGCGATGGCCAAGTTCTGTGCGGACCGCGGTATCGTGCAGAAGTTCACTCCGCCGTACACGCCTCAGCTGAACGGAGTCGCCGAGCGGATGAACCGGACGTTGGTGGAGTGTGCGCGCTGCATGCTAGAACATGCTGGATTGCCCAAGATGTATTGGGGCGAAGCGGTGATGACGGCTACGTTCCTCCGTAATCGGTGTCCGACACGCGCCATCAGCCACGACAAGTCTCCGCACCAAGTTTGGACTGGCAAGAAGCCACTGCTGGCGAACCTGAAAGTGTTCGGTTGCCACGCGTATGTGCACGTGCCGAAGGCGAAGCGCACCAAGTTCGACGCTCGGTCGGTGCGCTGTCGGTTCCTGGGGTACTCGGAGCACGAGAAAGCGTATCGATTCGAAGAACTGGAGAGCAGTCGCGTGCTGGTGAGCCGCGACGCGCAGTTCATGGAAGACGTCTTCGACAGTGGGAGACGTGACTACCATCAGAGGGAGGTGGTGGTCATTCAAGATGAAGAGACGACGGATCAAGATTCGTCGCAGTCGGATGAAGACGACAACGAAGAAGAGGAAGAAGAGGAAGCTGCGCAGGACGAAGACTTCGGGCCCGGCAACAAGCGACACCCGCGGACACAGTCGCTGGAGGAAGTCACGGAGGTTCCAAGTGCCAAGCGGTATGCGTCGCAGAGTCGACACCAGACTCTGGACGAGATGTCGGCTGCAGCTCAAGAAAGCCAAGACTTCGAAGCTGCGTACGTCGTGGATTCAGTGGGAGAAATGCCGACCACGTTCAAGTCGGCGATGGAATCCAGCGACGCAGTCAAGTGGAAGGAGGCGTGCGACTCGGAGTGTGACTCGCTGCTCAAGAACGACACGTGGGATGTCGTACCACTGCCGAAGGGACGCAAGGCGATCGGCTGCAGATGGGTGTTTCGCGTGAAGGAGAACCAAGCTGGAGAGATTGAGCGGTTCAAGGCGCGACTGGTGGCCAAGGGGTTTTCGCAGAAGTACGGCATCGACTACGACGAGACCTTCGCACCAGTGGCCAAGTTCACGTCCATCCGGATCGTACTGAGTCTGGCTGCCAAGTATGGTCTCAAGCTGCACCAGATGGACGTCAAGACTGCGTTCCTCAACGGTGTGCTGGACGAAGACATCTACATGGCACAGCCGGATGGCTATGTGGACGAAGACCACCCGGACCACGTGTGCAAGCTCAAGCGGTCGCTGTACGGACTGAAGCAGTCGCCGCGCATGTGGAACCAGACCATCGACGACTTCATGCTCAAGCTGGGGTTCAAGAAGTGCGAGTCGGACCACTGCGTCTACCTGAAGCGTGACGGCCAAGACATGATCTTCGTGGCGCTCTACGTCGACGACTTGGTCCTCGCTAGCAGCAACGACGAGCTGTTGGAATCGACCAAGCACGCGTTGAGCAAGCGGTTTGAGATGACAGACCTCGGCGAGCTGGAGTACTTCCTCGGGATGGAGATCAAGAACGACCACGGCTCCGGAAAAGTGACGGTGCGGCAGACCAAGTTTCTCAAGTCCATCCTGACCAAGTTCGGCATGCAAGACAGCAAGCCTGTGAAGACGCCACAAGACCCCGGACTCAAGCTGACCAAGATCATGTGTGAGGGTGGCTGCCAGCATGAAGACACGATGAAGAACGTGCCGTATCGGAGTGCCGTCGGTGCTCTCATGTACTTGATGGTGGCAACGCGTCCGGACCTGGCTGCTGCAGTGGGAGTGCTGAGCCAGTTCTCTGCCGACCCGTGTCCGACGCATTGGCAAGCCCTCAAGCGTGTGCTGCGGTACCTCCAAGCGACGCCTACGCATGGACTCGAGTTCTCACGGGAAGACAGCCTTGGTATGTGCGGCTATTCGGATGCGGACTGGGCCGGCGACATCGAGTCAAGACGGAGCACAAGCGGCTACGCGTTCATGATGAACGGCGGATGCATCAGCTGGAGGAGCAAGAAGCAGCGGACCGTGGCGCTGTCTTCAACGGAGGCAGAATACATGGCGCTATCGGAGGCGACACAAGAAGCAGTGTGGCTCAAGGTGTTCCTGTGCGAGCTCGGCGAGATGGCAAGCGATGAAGCGGTCAAGATCTACGAGGACAACCAAGGCTCCATCGCGTTGGCCAAGAACCCGCAGTTCCACAAGCGCACCAAGCACATCGACATTCGCTACCACTTCGTGCGCGAGAAGGTGGAAGACGGTCAAGTGGTGCTGCAGTATGTTTCGACAACGGACATGCTGGCGGACATGATGACGAAGGCAATTCCTGCAACGCAGTTCAGTGTGCTTCGGAGCAAGCTCGGGATCCAAGGTGCAATCGCTGTCGAGTCGAGTGGGAGTGTTGTCAAGAAGGCGCCTCGGGCAGCTGTGGTATACCGGTAGGATACCGGTATGACCTTCACTCAGTGGGACCGCAATCATTCCTGTGTTGACGGGGCGCTGATGATGGGACGCGGGACACTGATGATGGGACGCTGTTTACGCTACGGGGATTACGGGACACGTGGGTACAAGATTGTGGGTACAAGATGGGCATCCACGTGGCAGTCGCTGATTGGCTGAAGCAACTCAGTATCCGGTAAGGAATCCAGTAGAGTGTATCCAGTAGAGAATCCAGTAGGCTTAGAGGTAGCAAGGGAGTTTGCGAACTAAGGACCTAAATCAATCACTTTGCATTTTGCCATCAAGCGACCAAAGCCTTTTCCGACGTCCTTGGTGAAGCGGCCGACCGAAAACAGGTTGCGCGACAGCTTCGGGATATGCCACACATTCGTGAGCACCCCCTTCTTCATGCCGCGCGGCGTCTTCATCGACATGACAATGTCGCCGGTCCCCACCGCCTGAACCACACCGTCGTCCGCGAGATGCACGTCCACCGGAGCCATCGTCTTGTAGTTCCTCATGTACTTGTTGGAACTCGTCATGTGCTGCGTCGCACCCGAGTCGACCAGCCACATGTCACTCGGCTTGGCGGTACTGCTCGTACGACCAACCGAGAAAAGGTAGTCGCCAGGATCTTCTTCGTCCTGCGCGACGTTCGCACGCTGCGACCGATATCGCTCAGCGTCGTTGTGGACCCGCGAGGGACACTCCGCGATCCAATGTCCTTGTTCGCCGCAGTTGTGGCACGCCCCGGTCTTCTTCACCGGACGTCCTTTGCGCTTGTTATTGTTGACCATGAACGCTTGACCTTGGCCGTGCGCGGCTCCGTCGACGCCGCCGCCACCTTGTTCCTTGCGCTTCATGTCCTCATGCAGCAGCCGAGACGTCACGAGTTCCCACGACAGCGAGTCGGCTCTCGACTCCAACGCCGTGATCAGGAACTGGTACGACTCGCTCAGACTGCCCAGAAGCGTGATCACCAAGTCGTCCTCGCTGACCGGAGCGCCAACCGCGTCGAGCTGCTCCGCCAGCGTCTTGAGCTTGTTGATGTGCTCCAGCACATCATCACCTTCGTCCATCATCGTCGTGAAGAAACGCCGACGAAGAAAGAGCTTGTTGGCCAAACTCTTCTTCTCGAAGTGTCCTTCCAGTCTTGACCATGCATCATGCGCGTCCTTGGCCGAGCGAACCAGCGGCAGCTGCGAGTCCTCCATCGCGAGACAGATGATCGCCAGCGCCTTACGCGACTTCCTCTTGAACGTCGCTTGATCCGCCGTGGTCGTGCAGTGCTCCAGCTTCACTTCCCCACTCGTCACTTCCCACAGTTCGCGCTCCTCGAGCACCATCTGCATCTTGAACTTCCACGTGTGGAAGTTGGTTCCGTTGAACTTGTTGATGCGGGCGGTCGCGGGCGGGGTGGCGTCCATGGCGAAGGCGTAGTCGGGGTCTTGGGCAGGGAAGACGGGGTTTGGGCTCATAACCAAAAGGCTTTGGTCGCTTGATGGCAAAATGCAAAGTGATTGATTTAGGTCCTTAGTTCGCAAACTCCCTTGCTACCTCTAAGCCTACTGGATTCTCTACTGGATACACTCTACTGGATTCCTTACCGGATACTGAGTTGCTTCAGCCAATCAGCGACTGCCACGTGGATGCCCATCTTGTACCCACAATCTTGTACCCACGTGTCCCGTAATCCCCGTAGCGTAAACAGCGTCCCATCATCAGTGTCCCGCGTCCCATCATC
The DNA here is from genome assembly GCF_020800215.1 of Phytophthora ramorum. Taxonomy (NCBI): domain Eukaryota; phylum Oomycota; class Peronosporomycetes; order Peronosporales; family Peronosporaceae; genus Phytophthora; species Phytophthora ramorum. The sequence goes on along the minus strand of NW_027150662.1, from coordinate 106,684 downwards.
AGCGTCCCGTCAACACAGGAATGATTGCGGTCCCACTGAGTGAAGGTCATACCGGTATCCTACCGGTATACGGCAGCTGCCCGAGGCGCCTTCTTGACAACAATGCACAGCTTGAACAGCCCTTTGCCCTCACGAGCGCCGAGCTGCCACTTGAGACCCTTGTTGTCCGCGAAGCACCCGTCGCTCTCGAAGGTCACTGGCCCGACGTCCTTGGTGAAGCGGCCGACCGAAAACAGGTTGCGCGACAGCTTCGGGATATGCCACACATTCGTGAGCACCCCCTTCTTCATGCCGCGCGGCGTCTTCATCGACATGACAATGTCGCCGGTCCCCACCGCCTGAACCACACCGTCGTCCGCGAGGTGCACGTCCACCGGAGCCATCGTCTTGTAGTTCCTCATGTACGTCTTGGAACTCGTCATGTGCTGCGTCGCACCCGAGTCGACCAGCCACATGTCACTCGGCTTGGCGGCACTGCTCGTACGACCAACCGAGAAAAGGTAGTCGCCAGGATCTTCTTCGTCCTGCGCGACGTTCGCACGCTGCGACCGATATCGCTCAGCGTCGTTCTGGACCCGCGAGGGACACTCCGCGATCCAATGTCCTTGTTTGCCGCAGTTGTGGCACGCCCCGGTCTTCTTCACTGGTCGGCCCTTGCGCTTGTTATTGTTGACCATGAACGCTTGACCTTGGCCGTGCGCGGCTCCGTCGACGCCGCCGCCACCTTGTTCCTTGCGCTTCATGTCCTCATGCAGCAGCCGAGACGTCACGAGTTCCCACGACAGCGAGTCGGCTCTCGACTCCAACGCCGTGATCAGGAACTGGTACGACTCGCTCAGACTGCCCAGAAGCGTGATCACCAAGTCGTCCTCGCTGACCGGAGCGCCAACCGCGTCGAGCTGCTCCGCCAGCGTCTTGAGCTTGTTGATGTGCTCCAGCACATCATCACCTTCGTCCATCATCGTCGTGAAGAAACGCCGACAAAGAAAGAGCTTGTTGGCCAAACTCTTCTTCTCGAAGTGTCCTTCCAGTCTTGACCATGCATCATGCGCGTCCTTGGCCGAGCGAACCAGCGGCAGCTGCGAGTCCTCCATCGCGAGACAGATGATCGCCAGCGCCTTACGCGACTTCCTCTTGAACGTCGCTTGATCCGCCGTGGTCGTGCAGTGCTCCAGCTTCACTTCCCCACTCGTCACTTCCCACAGTTCGCGCTCCTCGAGCACCATCTGCATCTTGAACTTCCACGTGTGGAAGTTGGTTCCGTTGAACTTGTTGATGCGGGCGGTCGTGGTCGGGGTGGCGTCCATGGCGAAGGCGTAGTCGGGGTCTTGGGCAGGGAAGACGGGGCTTGGGCTCATAACCAAAAGGCTTGGTCGCTTGATGGCAAAATGCAAAGTGATTGATTTAGGTCCTTAGTTCGCAAACTCCCTTGCTACCTCTAAGCCTACTGGATTCTCTACTGGATACACTCTACTGGATTCCTTACCGGATACTGAGTTGCTTCAGCCAATCAGCGACTGCCGCGTGGATGCCCATCTTGTACCCACAATCTTGTACCCACGTGTCCCGTAATCCCCGTAGCGTAAACAGCGTCCCATCATCAGTGTCCCGCGTCCCATCATCAGCGTCCCGTCAACACAGGAATGATTGCGGTCCCACTGAGTGAAGGTCATACCGGTATCCTACCGGTATACGGCAGCTGCCCGAGGCGCCTTCTTGACAACACGCACCAGACCAACGGCACGGCAGAACGCGCCATCCGGACCATCGTCACGATCGGCCGCAGCATGCTGCATCACGCCAAGTTGGACAAGTGTTTCTGGGCTGAGGCGGCCATGACGGCCATCTACGTGAAGAACCGCCTGCCGTCACCCAAGGTGGAACACAAGACTCCATTCGAGATCGTGTACAAGTCCAAGCCAAGTGTCAAGCACATGCGTGTGTTCGGATGCCAGACGTACATCCTGACGCCGAAGGAAAAGCGGCGCAAGTGGGACCCCAAGGCTCGCGCCGGACTGTTCCTCGGCTACGAAGAAGTGTCCAAGGCGTATCGACTTTATGACATCGAGGCGGGGCAGGTGGTTGTCAGTCGCGATGTCAACTTCGATGAGTCGGCCTTTGGACTTTCGGCGCATACTTCGGATGAAGACGTCGATGATGCTGCGCTGGACCTGGACGCGCTGGACCTGGACGACAACGATGGACCGCGCCAAACGAGCTTCAAGCAGGCGGGGAAGCGCAAGAGCCGACCGAGTGGCGACGACGACACTGCCAGAAGATCGCGCCCCGTTCGCCACCGAGCTGGCTTAGAAGAAGCAAGTGCGCCGGACGTATCCTCGTCGCGCCGAGCTGAACCCGACGAAGAAGAAAAGTCTGGGGACCAAGATGAAGACGACGACTCGACGCCTCCAGTGTTTTGGCGTGCCAGTGCCAACGCTGTGGAAGCAGCAGCCGATCTATCGGAGCCGACGACGTTCCAAGAGGCTGTGAACGGTCCGGATCAAGTGCACTGGCGCAAGGCGATCCGCGCGGAGCTCAAGTCGATGCGACTGCGTGGTGTGTTTCGAGCTGCCAAGTTGCCCAGCGGCCAGCGCGCCATCGGCACCAAGTGGGTGTTCAAGATCAAGCGCAAAGCGGACGGCTCGATCGAGAAGTACAAGGCGCGCCTCGTGGCCAAGGGCTTCAAGCAGAAGTACGGCATCGACTACACGGAGACGTTCTCGCCCGTGGTCAAGTACGTGACGCTGCGCATGATCATCGCGATCGCCAAGTACTTCGGCTGGCCCCTCGACCAACTCGACGTCGTGACAGCGTTCCTGTATGGGGTCATGAAGGAGGTGGTGTTCTGCGTGGTTCCCGAAGGCGTCGAACTGGATGATGGCTTTGACTGCCTGGAATTGGTGAAGGCCATCTACGGTCTCAAGCAAGCTTCGCGCGTGTGGAACGAGACCTTCGACGAGTTCATGTGCTCTATTGGCTTCCAAGTGTCGGCCTTCGATCCATGCCTGTACATCAAGGTGGTGGACGGTCAGTGCGTGCTCGTGCTGGTGTACGTGGACGACGTGCTGATTACCGGGAGTTCGCCCGAGCTGATCGCACGCACGAAGACGGACCTGAAGACGCGCTTCGAGATGACCGACAGCGGCAAGTGCGCGTTTGTTCTTGGGATCGAGCTGGTAGACGGCCCGGACGGCAGCGTGACCATGTGCCAGCGTCGCTACGTGGACGACATCCTGAAACGCTTCGCCATGGACGAGTGCAAGGCTGTGGTGAGTCCGGTGGACATGAGCACTCGACTGGTCCCAAGCGACGCGGCGACCAAGGTGAACGCTCCGTTTCGCGAAGCTGTTGGTGCGCTGATGCACCTGATGACCGCCACGCGCCCGGACATCGCGTACGCCGTTGGCTATGTGTCGCGTTTCATGGAGAACCCCCAAGAGGAACACTGGGTTGCGGTCAAGCGCATCTTTCGCTACCTGCAAGGCACCAAGACGCATGGCATCTGCTTCAAGCCGGGCGACAAGATCGACTTTCGTGGCTACTCGGACGCGGACTGGGCCGGCGACCTCGCGGACCGCAAGTCCACTTCAGGCTACACGTTCATGCTGATGAGTGCGCCTGTGAGCTGGGGAAGCAAGAAGCAGTCAAGTGTGTCGCTGTCCACGAGCGAAGCGGAGTACATCGCGCTCAGTCTGGCTATCCAAGAGGGCAAGTGGATCCATCGCCTGCTGTGCGAGATTCTGGCGGCTGCCAACGAGACGGGACCCGAGCTCATGATCCGTGAAGACAACCAGTCGTGCATCAAGATGACCAAGAACCCGGTGAACCACGGCCGCGCCAAGCACATCGACATCAAGTACCACCACATCCGCGACGAAGTGAAACGCGGTGAAGTGAAGCTCGAGTATTGCGAGACTTCTGTGATGCTGGCGGACATCATGACCAAGGCGCTTGCGGGGCCACGCCACACGGAGCTGACGGCGGCTCTCGGCATTCATGGGACTTCGCATTGAGGGGGCGTATTGAGGGTATGGAGGGTTACCGGTTTGGTATCGGTTGTTGACCGTGAACCGGTTAACCCGAACCGGTCCAATCCGAACCCACGCCGATTACGCCACCAAGGATTACGCCACTGTCGATTACGCCACCTGTGGGTACAAGATTGTAGGTACAAGATGGGCTTCGACGTGGCGCTCTCTCATTGGCTGAAGTAACTCAGTATCCAGTAAAGAATCAAGTAGTGTGTATCCAGTAGGTCTAGAGTAGCGAGAAGGCTAGCGAGCTAAAGACCTCAATCAATCACTTTCGAATCTTCGTTCTACCCCTCAAGTGGTTTCCAGTCTCCGCTCCGGTCTCGCCCAGAGTGCTGCCCTCCCTCCGCTCCGTCAAGCTTCACGGTGTCCAAGATCCATACCTTCCATCAACTCTTCTTCTCGAAGTGTCCTTCCAGTCTTAACCATGCATCATGCGCGTCCTTGGCCGAGCGAACCAGCGGCAGCTGCGAGTCCTCCATCGCGAGACAGATGATCGCCAGCGCCTTACGCGACTTCCTCTTGAACGTCGCTTGATCCGCCGTGGTCGTGCAGTGCTCCAGCTTCACTTCCCCACTCGTCACTTCCCACAGTTCGCGCTCCTCGAGCACCATCTGCATCTTGAACTTCCACGTGTGGAAGTTGGTTCCGTTGAACTTGTTGATGCGGGCGGTCGTGGTCGGGGTGGCGTCCATGGCGAAGGCGTAGTCGGGGTCTTGGGCAGGGAAGACGGGGCTTGGGCTCATAACCAAAAGGCTTTGGTCGCTTGATGGCAAAATGCAAAGTGATTGATTTAGGTCCTTAGTTCGCAAACTCCCTTGCTACCTCTAAGCCTACTGGATTCTCTACTGGATACACTCTACTGGATTCCTTACCGGATACTGAGTTGCTTCAGCCAATCAGCGACTGCCGCGTGGATGCCCATCTTGTACCCACAATCTTGTACCCACGTGTCCCGTAATCCCCGTAGCGTAAACAGCGTCCCATCATCAGTGTCCCGCGTCCCATCATCAGCGTCCCGTCAACACAGGAATGATTGCGGTCCCACTGAGTGAAGGTCATACCGGTATCCTACCGGTATACGGCAGCTGCCCGAGGCGCCTTCTTGACAACAACTTGGCCTTGTCGTTGCAGATGTGGTGCGTTGCGCCGCTGTCGACCGCCCACATGCCGAGCATATCCTTGCCCGTCGAAATGCCACACTCCAGTGAGACCGCGAACGCCACTCGATCATAGCCGTAGCCGTAGTCGTAGCTGGCGTCGTCGTTCCTCCACTGGGCATTATTGGCCCCGCGTCCACGGCCATTGCCATTGCCGCCGCGTCTTGGGCCCCGATTCTCGTCCTTCTGCTTGGTCCAGCACTTGTCGATGGTGTGCCCCAATTTCCCGCAGTACGTGCACTGGCGAGACTCTCGGTCGGTGTTGAACGCCTTGGCCGCGTCCTCCGTCTTCACCGTCGCCGTCTTCCCGCCTTGCCGCTTGATGTGCTCATTCGTCAGCACCTTCACGACGTCTTGCGATCGCAGCTCCGCGCTGCTCATCTCCAAGTTCAGCACGACGTTCTCGTAGCTCTTGGGGAGACTGCGCAACAGGCAGATCGCCACGTCCTCGTCCTTCATCTTGGCGCCGATGCTGCTGAGCTTGGCGCTGATGTTGAGGACCTCATTGCAGTGATGCAACACGTTCCCGCCTTCCGACATCTCCATGCTGAAGAGTTGGCGCTTCAGGTAGATGCGACCAGCCTTCTGCGAACCACCGTACAGCGTCTTCAGGCGCGTCCACGCAACCCACGCTTCCTCGCAGTCGTCGACCACATGGTGGTAGTCCGCGTCCATGTGGAGCAACATCAGTCCGAACGCGATGTTGCTCGACTTGACGTACTCGTCCTTGGGCCGCGAGTCCGTGAAGCTCGGCGTCGTCTCTCGGTTCACGACATGCCACACCGACTTGGTCAGGAACACGCCACGCATGTAGCGGTTCCACGTCGCGTAGTTGTCTCCGTTGAACTTGTCGATGGAGACCTTGGTGGAGGCGTCGTGGGCAGAGGACATGGTGCTTGGGCTCATAACCTGATGGAAAGTATGGATCTTGACACCGAAGCTTGACGGAGCGGAGGGAGGGCAGCACTCTGGGCGAGACCGGAGCGGAGACTGGAAACCACTTGAGGGGTAGAACGAAGATTCGAAAGTGATTGATTGAGGTCTTTAGCTCGCTAGTCTTCTCGCTACTCTAGACCTACTGGATACACACTACTTGATTCTTTACTGGATACTGAGTTACTTCAGCCAATGAGAGAGCGCCACGTCGAAGCCCATCTTGTACCTACAATCTTGTACCCACAGGTGGCGTAATCGACAGTGGCGTAATCCTTAGTGGCGTAATCGGCGTGGGTTCGGATTGGACCGGTTCGGGTTAACCGGTTCACAGTCAACAACCGATACCAAACCGGTAACCCTCCATACCCTCAATAATGACGAAGGCAATTCCTGCAACGCAGTTCAGTGTGCTTCGGACCAAGCTCGGGATCCAAGGTGCAATCGCTGTCGAGTCGAGTGGGAGTGTTGTCAAGAAGGCGCCTCGGGCAGCTGCGGGATACCGGTAGGATACCGGTATGACCTTCACTCAGTGGGACCGCAATCATTCCTGTGTTGACGGGACGCTGATGATGGGACGCGGGACACTGATGATGGGACGCTGTTTACGCTACGGGGATTACGGGACACGTGGGTACAAGATTGTGGGTACAAGATGGGCATCCACGCGGCAGTCGCTGATTGGCTGAAGCAACTCAGTATCCGGTAAGGAATCCAGTAGAGTGTATCCAGTAGAGAATCCAGTAGGCTTAGAGGTAGCAGGGGAGTTTGCGAACTAAGGACCTAAATCAATCACTTTGCATTTTGCCATCAAGCGACCAAGCCTTTTCCTTCTTCATGCCGCGCGGCGTCTTCATCGACATGACAATGTCGCCGGTCCCCACCGCCTGAACCACACCGTCGTCCGCGAGATGCACGTCCACCGGAGCCATCGTCTTGTAGTTCCTCATGTACTTGTTGGAACTCGTCATGTGCTGCGTCGCACCCGAGTCGACCAGCCACATGTCACTCGGCTTGGCGGCACTGCTCGTACGACCAACCGAGAAGAGGTAGTCGCCAGGATCTTCTTCGTCCTGCGCGACGTTCGCACGCTGCGACCGATATCGCTCAGCGTCGTTTTGGACCCGCGAGGGACACTCCGCGATCCAATGTCCTTGTTTGCCGCAGTTGTGGCACGCGCCGGTCTTCTTCACCGGTCGGCCCTTGCGCTTGTTGTTGTTGACCATGAACGCTTGACCTTGGCCGTGCGCGGCTCCGTCGACGCCGCCGCCACCTTATTCCTTGCGCTTCATGTCCTCATGCAGCAGCCGAGACGTCACGAGTTCCCACGACAGCGAGTCGGCTCTCGACTCCAACGCCGTGATCAGGAACTGGTACGACTCGCTCAGACTGCCCAGAAGCGTGATCACCAAGTCGTCCTCGCTGACCGGAGCGCCAACCGCGTCGAGCTGCTCCGCCAGCGTCTTGAGCTTGTTGATGTGCTCCAGCACATCATCACCTTCGTCCATCATCGTCGTGAAGAAACGCCGACGAAGAAAGAGCTTGTTGGCCAAACTCTTATTGAGGGTATGGAGGGTTACCGGTTTGGTATCGGTTGTTGACCGTGAACCGGTTAACCCGAACCGGTCCAATCCGAACCCACGCCGATTACGCCACCAAGGATTACGCCACTGTCGATTACGCCACCTGTGGGTACAAGATTGTAGGTACAAGATGGGCTTCGACGTGGCGCTCTCTCATTGGCTGAAGTAACTCAGTATCCAGTAAAGAATCAAGTAGTGTGTATCCAGTAGGTCTAGAGTAGCGAGAAGGCTAGCGAGCTAAAGACCTCAATCAATCACTTTCGAATCTTCGTTCTACCCCTCAAGTGGTTTCCAGTCTCCGCTCCGGTCTCGCCCAGAGTGCTGCCCTCCCTCCGCTCCGTCAAGCTTCACGGTGTCCAAGATCCATACCTTCCATCAGGTTATGAGCCCAAGCACCATGTCGTCTGCCCACGACGCCTCCACCAAGGTCTCCATCGACAAGTTCAACGGAGACAACTACGCGACGTGGAACCGCTACATGCGTGGCGTGTTCCTGACCAAGTCGGTGTGGCATGTCGTGAACCGAGAGACGACGCCGAGCTTCACGGACTCGCGGCCCAAGGACGAGTACGTCAAGTCGAGCAACATCGCGTTCGGACTGATGTTGCTCCACATGGACGCGGACTACCACCATGTGGTCGACGACTGCGAGGAAGCGTGGGTTGCGTGGACGCGCCTGAAGACGCTGTACGGTGGTTCGCAGAAGGCTGGTCGCATCTACCTGAAGCGCCAACTCTTCAGCATGGAGATGTCGGAAGGCGGGAACGTGTTGCATCACTGCAACGAGGTCCTCAACATCAGCGCCAAGCTCAGCAGCATCGGCGCCAAGATGGAGGACGAGGACGTGGCGATCTGCCTGTTGCGCAGTCTCCCCAAGAGCTACGAGAACGTCGTGCTGAACTTGGAGATGAGCAGCGCGGAGCTGCGATCGCAAGACGTCGTGAAGGTGCTGACGAATGAGCACATCAAGCGGCAAGGCGAGAAGACGGCGACGGTGAAGACGGAGGACGCGGCCAAGGCGTTCAACACCGACCGAGAGTCTCGCCAGTGCACGTACTGCGGGAAATTGGGGCACACCATCGACAAGTGCTGGACCAAGCAGAAGGACGAGAATCGGGGCCCAAGACGCGGCGGCAATGGCAATGGCCGTGGACGCGGGGCCAACAATGCCCAGTGGAGGAACGACGACGCCAGCTACGACTACGGCTACGGCTATGATCGAGTGGCGTTCGCGGTCTCACTGGAGTGTGGCATTTCGACGGGCAAGGATATGCTCGGCATGTGGGCGGTCGACAGCGGCGCAACGCACCACATCTGCAACGACAAGGCCAAGTTCGCCCATTTGATTGAGCGAAACGAGGGCGAACTTTCGGTGGCCGACGGCAACAAGGCGGCCATCATGGGTGTGGGGACCATCGTGGAACGAGTGGTTCTGCCCAACGGCGACGAGCGCGACATCGAGATCAAGAACGCGCTGTACGTGCCGAGCATGAGCAAGAATCTGCTCTCCGTGCCACAGATCAACAAGAGTGGTCTGTTCCAAGTCGTGTTCGACGGCACCCAGATGCGCGTTGCGCACAAGGCCTCCAAGCAAGTGGTGGCGGCGGCGAATCTCGTGGATGGCCTCTACTGGCTCCAGACGCCTCAGCGATCGGCGAATGCAGCGACCAGTGGGAAGACGATCGACCTGCACGCGCGTATGGGTCACGCTCCGGTGGAGGTGCTTCGCAAGATGATCGACAACGACATGATCAAGGACGCGAAGGCGCCTTCCAAGTCGAGTGGACCAAGCGTGTGTCGCGGCTGCCAGCAAGGGAAAATGGTCCAGAAGCCGTTCCCAAGCAACCGTGACAAGCGTCGCTACGACACATTCGAGCTGCTCCACTTCGACATCTGCGGCCCCATGGAAGAAGAGTCACTGGGTGGCAGCAAGTATCTGCTGCTGATCGTGGACGAAGCCAGCGGATGCATGAAGGGGTTCTGCCTGCGTGCCAAGTCGGAGAGCGAAGACTGCATCAAGACGTACGTCACGAAGGTGCAGACGCAGTTCGGCAAAAAGGTCAAGTTTGTGCGGCACGACGGAGCTCGTGAGTTCGCGACCAACTCGCTCAAGGCCTTCTACGAAGTCGAAGGCATCGAGCAGCAAACCACGGTTCCGTACGCGCACCAGACCAACGGCACGGCAGAACGCGCCATCCGGACCATCGTCACGATCGGCCGCAGCATGCTGCATCACGCCAAGTTGGACAAGTGTTTCTGGGCTGAGGCGGCCATGACGGCCATCTACGTGAAGAACCGCCTGCCGTCACCCAAGGTGGAACACAAGACTCCATTCGAGATCGTGTACAAGTCCAAGCCAAGTGTCAAGCACATGCGTGTGTTCGGATGCCAGACGTACATCCTGACGCCGAAGGAAAAGCGGCGCAAGTGGCAAAAGGCTTGGTCGGTTGATAGCAAAATGCAAAGTGATTGATTTAGGTCCTTAGTTCGCAAACTCCTTTGCTACCTCTAAGCCTACTGGATTCTCTACTGGATACACTCTACTGGATTCCTTACCGGATACTGAGTTGCTTCAGCCAATCAGCGACTGCCGCGTGGATGCCCATCTTGTACCCACAATCTTGTACCCACGTGTCCCGTAATCCCCGTAGCGTAAACAGCGTCCCATCATCAGTGTCCCGCGTCCCATCATCAGCGCCCCGTCAACACAGGAATGATTGCGGTCCCACTGAGTGAAGGTCATACCGGTATCCTACCGGTATCCCGCAGCTGCCCGAGGCGCCTTCTTGACAACACTCCCACTCGACTCGACAGCGATTGCACCTTGGATCCCGAGCTTGCTCCGAAGAACTTGGAACTGCACCGCAGTGATCGCCTTCGTCATCATGTCCGCCAGCATGTCGGTTGTCGAAACATATTGCAGCACCACTTGACCGTCTTCCACCTTCTCGCGCACGAAGTGGTAGCGAATGTCGATGTGCTTGGTGCGCTTGTGGAACTGCAGGTTCTTGGCCAATGCGATGGAGCCTTGGTTGTCCTCGTAGATCTTGACCGCTTCATCGCTTGCCATCTCGCCGAGCTCGCACAGGAACACCTTGAGCCACACTGCCTCTTGTGTCGCCTCCGATAGCGCCATGTACTCGGCCTCCGTTGAAGACAGCGCCACCGTCCGCTGCTTCTTGCTCCTCCAGCTGATGCATCCGCCGTTCATCATGAACGCGTAGCCGCTTGTACTCCGTCTTGACTCGATGTCGCCGGCCCAGTCCGCATCCGAATAGCCTTGAAGTCCATCGTGGCAGCTTGCTTGAAATTCGATGCCGTGCGTCTTGGTGCCTTGAATGTACCTGAACACCCTCTTGAGCGCCTGCCAGTGCGTCGGGCACGGGTCGGCAGAGAACTGGCTCAGCACTCCCACTGCAGCAGCCAGGTCCGGACGCGTTGCCACCATCAAGTACATGAGAGCACCGACGGCACTCCGATACGGCACGTTCTTCATCGTGTCTTCATGCTGGCAGCCACCCTCACACATGTTCTTGGTCAGCTTGAGTCCGGGGTCTTGCGGCGTCTTCACAGGCTTGCTGTCTTGCATGCCGAACTTGGTCAGGATGGACTTGAGAAACTTGGTCTGCCGCACCGTCACTTTTCCGGAGTCGCGGTCGTTCTTGATCTCCATCCCGAGGAAGTACTCCAGCTCGCCGAGGTCCGTCATCTCAAACCGCTTGCTCAACGCGTGCTTGGTCGATTCCAACAGCTCGTCGTTGCTGCTGGCGAGGACCAAGTCGTCAACGTACAGCGCCACGAAGATCATGTCTTGGCCGTCACGCTTCAGGTAGACGCAGTGGTCCGACTCGCACTTCTTGAACCCCAGCTTGAGCATGAAGTCGTCGATGGTCTGGTTCCACATGCGCGGCGACTGCTTCAGTCCGTACAGCGATCGCTTGAGCTTGCACACGTGGTCCGGGTGGTCTTCGTCCACATAGCCATCCGGCTGTGCCATGTAGATGTCTTCGTCCAGCACCCCGTTGAGGAACGCCGTCTTGACATCCATCTGGTGCAGCTTGAGACCATACTTGGCAGCTAGACTCAGTACGATCCGGATGGACGTGAACTTGGCCACTGGCGCGAAGGTCTCGTCGTAGTCGATGCCGTACTTCTGCGAAAACCCCTTGGCCACCAGTCGCGCCTTGAACCGCTCAATCTCTCCAGCTTGGTTCTCCTTCACGCGAAACACCCATCTGCAGCCGATCGCCTTGCGTCCCTTCGGCAGTGGTACGACATCCCACGTGTCGTTCTTGAGCAGCGAGTCACACTCCGAGTCGCACGCCTCCTTCCACTTGACTGCGTCGCTGGATTCCATCGCCGACTTGAACGTGGTCGGCATTTCTCCCACTGAATCCACGACGTACGCAGCTTCGAAGTCTTGACTTTCTTGAGCCGCAGCCGACATCTCGTCCAGAGTCTGGTGTCGACTCTGCGACGCATACCGCTTGGCACTTGGAACCTCCGTGGCTTCCTCCAGTGACTGCGTCCGCGGGTGTCGCTTGTTGCCGGACCCGAAGTCTTCGTCCCGCGCAGCTTCTTCTTCTTCCTCTTCTTCGTTGTCGTCTTCATCCGACTGCGACGAATCAAAAGGCTTGGTCGCTTGATGGCAAAATGCAAAGTGATTGATTTAGGTCCTTAGTTCGCAAACTCCCTTGCTACCTCTAAGCCTACTGGATTCTCTACTGGATACACTCTACTGGATTCCTTACCGGATACTGAGTTGCTTCAGCCAATCAGCGACTGCCGCGTGGATGCCCATCTTGTACCCACAATCTTGTACCCACGTGTCCCGTAATCCCCGTAGCGTAAACAGCGTCCCATCATCAGTGTCCCGCGTCCCATCATCAGCGCCCCGTCAACACAGGAATGATTGCGGTCCCACTGAGTGAAGGTCATACCGGTATCCTACCGGTATCCCGCAGCTGCCCGAGGCGCCTTCTTGACAACACTCCCACTCGACTCGACAGCGATTGCACCTTGGATCCCGAGCTTGCTCCGAAGCACACCGAACTGCACTGCAGTGATCGCCTTCGTCATCATGTCCGCCAGCATGTCGGTTGTCGAAACATACTGCAGCACCACTTGACTGTCTTCCACCTTCTCGCGCACGAAGTGGTAGCGAATGTCGATGTGCTTGGTGCGCTTGTGGAACTGCGGGTTCTTGGCCAACGCGATGGAGCCTTGGTTGTCCTCGTAGATCTTGACCGCTTCATCGCTTGCCATCTCGCCGAGCTCGCACAGGAACACCTTGAGCCACACTGCCTCTTGTGTCGCCTCCGATAGCGCCATGTACTCTGCTTCCGTTGAAGACAGCGCCACCGTCCGCTGCTTCTTGCTCCTCCAGCTGATGCATCCGCCGTTCATCATGAACGCGTAGCCGCTTGTGCTTCGTCTTGACTCGATGTCGCCGGCCCAGTCCGCATCCGAATAGCCGCACATACCAAGGCTGTCTTCCCGTGAGAACTCGAGTCCATGCGTAGGCGTCGCTTGGAGGTACCGCAGCACACGCTTGAGGGCTTGCCAATGCGTCGGACACGGGTCGGCAGAGAACTGGCTCAGCACTCCCACTGCAGCAGCCAGGTCCGGACGCGTTGCCACCATCAAGTACATGAGAGCACCGACGGCACTCCGATACGGCACGTTCTTCATCGTGTCTTCATGCTGGCAGCCACCCTCACACATGTTCTTGGTCAGCTTGAGTCCGGGGTCTTGCGGCGTCTTCACAGGCTTGCTGTCTTGCATGCCGAACTTGGTCAGGATGGACTTGAGAAACTTGGTCTGCCGCACCGTCACTTTTCCGGAGTCGCGGTCGTTCTTGATCTCCATCCCGAGGAAGTACTCAAGCTCACCGAGGTCCGTCATCTCAAACCGCTTGCTCAACGCGTGCTTGGTCGATTCCAACAGCTCGTCGTTGCTGCTAGCGAGGACCAAGTCGTCGACGTAGAGCGCCACGAAGATCATGTCTTGGCCGTCACGCTTCAGGTAGACGCAGTGGTCCGACTCGCACTTCTTGAACCCCAGCTTGAGCATGAAGTCGTCGATGGTCTGGTTCCACATGCGCGGCGACTGCTTCAGTCCGTACAGCGATCTCTTGAGCTTGCATACGTGGTCCGGGTGGTCTTCGTCCACATAGCCATCCGGCTGTGCCATGTAGATGTCTTCGTCCAGCACCCCGTTGAGGAACGCCGTCTTGACATCCATCTGGTGCAGCTTGAGACCATACTTGGCAGCTAGACTCAGTACGATCCGGATGGACGTGAACTTGGCCACTGGCGCGAAGGTCTCGTCGTAGTCGATGCCGTACTTCTGCGAAAACCCCTTGGCCACCAGTCGCGCCTTGAACCGCTCAATCTCTCCAGCTTGGTTCTCCTTCACGCGAAACACCCATCTGCAGCCGATCGCCTTGCGTCCCTTCGGCAGTGGTACGACATCCCACGTGTCGTTCTTGAGCAGCGAGTCACACTCCGAGTCGCACGCCTCCTTCCACTTGACTGCGTCGCTGGATTCCATCGCCGACTTGAACGTGGTCGGCATTTCTCCCACTGAATCCACGACGTACGCAGCTTCGAAGTCTTGACTTTCTTGAGCCGCAGCCGACATCTCGTCCAGCGTCTGGTGTCGACTCTGCGACGCATACCGCTTGGCACTTGGAACGTCCGTGGCTTCCTCCAGCGACTGCGTCCGCGGGTGTCGCTTGTTGCCGGGCCCGAAGTCTTCGTCCCGCGCAGCTTCTTCCTCTTCCTCTTCTTCGTTGTCGTCTTCATCCGACTGCGACGAATCAAAAGGCTTGGTCGCTTGATGGCAAAATGCAAAGTGATTGATTTAGGTCCTTAGTTCGCAAACTCCCTTGCTACCTCTAAGCCTACTGGATTCTCTACTGGATACACTCTACTGGATTCCTTACCGGATACTGAGTTGCTTCAGCCAATCAGCGACTGCCGCGTGGATGCCCATCTTGTACCCACAATCTTGTACCCACGTGTCCCGTAATCCCCGTAGCGTAAACAGCGTCCCATCATCAGTGTCCCGCGTCCCATCATCAGCGCCCCGTCAACACAGGAATGATTGCGGTCCCACTGAGTGAAGGTCATACCGGTATCCTACCGGTATCCCGCAGCTGCCCGAGGCGCCTTCTTGACAACACTCCCACTCGACTCGACAGCGATTGCACCTTGGATCCCGAGCTTGCTCCGAAGCACACCGAACTGCACTGCAGTGATCGCCTTCGTCATCATGTCCGCCAGCATGTCGGTTGTCGAAACATACTGCAGCACCACTTGACTGTCTTCCACCTTCTCGCGCACGAAGTGGTAGCGAATGTCGATGTGCTTGGTGCGCTTGTGGAACTGCGGGTTCTTGGCCAACGCGATGGAGCCTTGGTTGTCCTCGTAGATCTTGACCGCTTCATCGCTTGCCATCTCGCCGAGCTCGCACAGGAACACCTTGAGCCACACTGCCTCTTGTGTCGCCTCCGATAGCGCCATGTACTCTGCTTCCGTTGAAGACAGCGCCACCGTCCGCTGCTTCTTGCTCCTCCAGCTGATGCATCCGCCGTTCATCATGAACGCGTAGCCGCTTGTGCTTCGTCTTGACTCGATGTCGCCGGCCCAGTCCGCATCCGAATAGCCGCACATACCAAGGCTGTCTTCCCGTGAGAACTCGAGTCCATGCGTAGGCGTCGCTTGGAGGTACCGCAGCACACGCTTGAGGGCTTGCCAATGCGTCGGACACGGGTCGGCAGAGAACTGGCTCAGCACTCCCACTGCAGCAGCCAGGTCCGGACGCGTTGCCACCATCAAGTACATGAGAGCACCGACGGCACTCCGATACGGCACGTTCTTCATCGTGTCTTCATGCTGGCAGCCACCCTCACACATGTTCTTGGTCAGCTTGAGTCCGGGGTCTTGCGGCGTCTTCACAGGCTTGCTGTCTTGCATGCCGAACTTGGTCAGGATGGACTTGAGAAACTTGGTCTGCCGCACCGTCACTTTTCCGGAGTCGCGGTCGTTCTTGATCTCCATCCCGAGGAAGTACTCAAGCTCACCGAGGTCCGTCATCTCAAACCGCTTGCTCAACGCGTGCTTGGTCGATTCCAACAGCTCGTCGTTGCTGCTAGCGAGGACCAAGTCGTCGACGTAGAGCGCCACGAAGATCATGTCTTGGCCGTCACGCTTCAGGTAGACGCAGTGGTCCGACTCGCACTTCTTGAACCCCAGCTTGAGCATGAAGTCGTCGATGGTCTGGTTCCACATGCGCGGCGACTGCTTCAGTCCGTACAGCGATCTCTTGAGCTTGCATACGTGGTCCGGGTGGTCTTCGTTCACATAGCCATCCGGCTGTGCCATGTAGATGTCTTCGTCCAGCACCCCGTTGAGGAACGCCGTCTTGACATCCATCTGGTGCAGCTTGAGACCATACTTGGCAGCTAGACTCAGTACGATCCGGATGGACGTGAACTTGGCCACTGGCGCGAAGGTCTCGTCGTAGTCGATGCCGTACTTCTGCGAAAACCCCTTGGCCACCAGTCGCGCCTTGAACCGCTCAATCTCTCCAGCTTGGTTCTCCTTCACGCGAAACACCCATCTGCAGCCGATCGCCTTGCGTCCCTTCGGCAGTGGTACGACATCCCACGTGTCGTTCTTGAGCAGCGAGTCACACTCCGAGTCGCACGCCTCCTTCCACTTGACTGCGTCGCTGGATTCCATCGCCGACTTGAACGTGGTCGGCATTTCTCCCACTGAATCCACGACGTACGCAGCTTCGAAGTCTTGACTTTCTTGAGCCGCAGCCGACATCTCGTCCAGAGTCTGGTGTCGACTCTGCGACGCATACCGCTTGGCACTTGGAACCTCCGTGGCTTCCTCCAGTGACTGCGTCCGCGGGTGTCGCTTGTTGCCGGACCCGAAGTCTTCGTCCCGCGCAGCTTCTTCTTCTTCCTCTTCTTCGTTGTCGTCTTCATCCGACTGCGACGAATCAAAAGGCTTGGTCGCTTGATGGCAAAATGCAAAGTGATTGATTTAGGTCCTTAGTTCGCAAACTCCCTTGCTACCTCTAAGCCTACTGGATTCTCTACTGGATACACTCTACTGGATTCCTTACCGGATACTGAGTTGCTTCAGCCAATCAGCGACTGCCGCGTGGATGCCCATCTTGTACCCACAATCTTGTACCCACGTGTCCCGTAATCCCCGTAGCGTAAACAGCGTCCCATCATCAGTGTCCCGCGTCCCATCATCAGCGCCCCGTCAACACAGGAATGATTGCGGTCCCACTGAGTGAAGGTCATACCGGTATCCTACCGGTATCCCGCAGCTGCCCGAGGCGCCTTCTTGACAACACTCCCACTCGACTCGACAGCGATTGCACCTTGGATCCCGAGCTTGCTCCGAAGAACTTGGAACTGCACCGCAGTGATCGCCTTCGTCATCATGTCCGCCAGCATGTCGGTTGTCGAAACATACTGCAGCACCACTTGACTGTCTTCCACCTTCTCGCGCACGAAGTGGTAGCGAATGTCGATGTGCTTGGTGCGCTTGTGGAACTGCGGGTTCTTGGCCAACGCGATGGAGCCTTGGTTGTCCTCGTAGATCTTGACCGCTTCATCGCTTGCCATCTCGCCGAGCTCGCACAGGAACACCTTGAGCCACACTGCCTCTTGTGTCGCCTCCGATAGCGCCATGTACTCTGCTTCCGTTGAAGACAGCGCCACCGTCCGCTGCTTCTTGCTCCTCCAGCTGATGCATCCGCCGTTCATCATGAACGCGTAGCCGCTTGTGCTTCGTCTTGACTCGATGTCGCCGGCCCAGTCCGCATCCGAATAGCCGCACATACCAAGGCTGTCTTCCCGTGAGAACTCGAGTCCATGCGTAGGCGTCGCTTGGAGGTACCGCAGCACACGCTTGAGGGCTTGCCAATGCGTCGGACACGGGTCGGCAGAGAACTGGCTCAGCACTCCCACTGCAGCAGCCAGGTCCGGACGCGTTGCCACCATCAAGTACATGAGAGCACCGACGGCACTCCGATACGGCACGTTCTTCATCGTGTCTTCATGCTGGCAGCCACCCTCACACATGTTCTTGGTCAGCTTGAGTCCGGGGTCTTGCGGCGTCTTCACAGGCTTGCTGTCTTGCATGCCGAACTTGGTCAGGATGGACTTGAGAAACTTGGTCTGCCGCACCGTCACTTTTCCGGAGTCGCGGTCGTTCTTGATCTCCATCCCGAGGAAGTACTCAAGCTCACCGAGGTCCGTCATCTCAAACCGCTTGCTCAACGCGTGCTTGGTCGATTCCAACAGCTCGTCGTTGCTGCTAGCGAGGACCAAGTCGTCGACGTAGAGCGCCACGAAGATCATGTCTTGGCCGTCACGCTTCAGGTAGACGCAGTGGTCCGACTCGCACTTCTTGAACCCCAGCTTGAGCATGAAGTCGTCGATGGTCTGGTTCCACATGCGCGGCGACTGCTTCAGTCCGTACAGCGATCTCTTGAGCTTGCATACGTGGTCCGGGTGGTCTTCGTTCACATAGCCATCCGGCTGTGCCATGTAGATGTCTTCGTCCAGCACCCCGTTGAGGAACGCCGTCTTGACATCCATCTGGTGCAGCTTGAGACCATACTTGGCAGCTAGACTCAGTACGATCCGGATGGACGTGAACTTGGCCACTGGTGCGAAGGTCTCGTCGTAGTCGATGCCGTACTTCTGCGAAAACCCCTTGGCCACCAGTCGCGCCTTGAACCGCTCAATCTCTCCAGCTTGGTTCTCCTTCACGCGAAACACCCATCTGCAGCCGATCGCCTTGCGTCCCTTCGGCAGTGGTACGACATCCCACGTGTCGTTCTTGAGCAGCGAGTCACACTCCGAGTCGCACGCCTCCTTCCACTTGACTGCGTCGCTGGATTCCATCGCCGACTTGAACGTGGTCGGCATTTCTCCCACTGAATCCACGACGTACGCAGCTTCGAAGTCTTGATTTTCTTGAGCCGCAGCCGACATCTCGTCCAGCGTCTGGTTGATGGAAGGTATGGATCTTGGACACCGTGAAGCTTGACGGAGCGGAGGGAGGGCAGCACTCTGGGCGAGACCGGAGCGGAGACTGGAAACCACTTGAGGGGTAGAACGAAGATTCGAAAGTGATTGATTGAGGTCTTTAGCTCGCTAGCCTTCTCGCTACTCTAGACCTACTGGATACACACTACTTGATTCTTTACTGGATACTGAGTTACTTCAGCCAATGAGAGAGCGCCACGTCGAAGCCCATCTTGTACCTACAATCTTGTACCCACAGGTGGCGTAATCGACAGTGGCGTAATCCTTGGTGGCGTAATCGGCGTGGGTTCGGATTGGACCGGTTCGGGTTAACCGGTTCACGGCCAACAACCGATACCAAACCGGTAACCCTCCATACCCTCAATACGCCCCCTCAATGCGAAGTCCCATGAATGCCGAGAGCCGCCGTCAGCTCCGTGTGGCGTGGTCCCGCAAGCGCCTTCGTCATGATGTCCGCCAGCATCACAGAAGTCTCGCAATACTCGAGCTTCACTTCACCGCGTTTCACTTCGTCGCGGATGTGGTGGTACTTGATGTCGATGTGCTTGGCCCGTGGTTCACCGGGTTCTTGGTCATCTTGATGCACGACTGGTTGTCTTCACGGATCATGAGCTCGGGTCCCGTCTCGTTGGCAGCCGCCAGAATCTCGCACAGCAGGCGATGGATCCACTTGCCCTCTTGGATAGCCAGACTGAGCGCGATGTACTCCGCTTCGCTCGTGGACAGCGACACACTTGACTGCTTCTTGCTTCCCCAGCTCACAGGCGCACTCATCAGCATGAACGTGTAGCCTGAAGTGGACTTGCGGTCCGCGAGGTCGCCGGCCCAGTCCGCGTCCGAGTAGCCACGAAAGTCGATCTTGTCGCCCGGCTTGAAGCAGATGCCATGCGTCTTGGTGCCTTGCAGGTAGCGAAAGATGCGCTTGACCGCAACCCAGTGTTCCTCTTGGGGGTTCTCCATGAAACGCGACACATAGCCAACGGCGTACGCGATGTCCGGGCGCGTGGCGGTCATCAGGTGCATCAGCGCACCAACAGCTTCGCGAAACGGAGCGTTCACCTTGGTCGCCGCGTCGCTTGGAACCAGTCGAGTGCTCATGTCCACCGGACTCACCACAGCCTTGCACTCGTCCATGGCGAAGCGTTTCAGGATGTCGTCCACGTAGCGACGCTGGCACATGGTCACGCTGCCGTCCGGGCCGTCCACCAGCTCGATCCCAAGAACAAATGCGCACTTGCCGCTGTCGGTCATCTCGAAGCGCGTCTTCAGCTCCGTCTTCGTGCGCGAGATCAGCTCGGGCGAACTCCCGGTAATCAGCACGTCGTCCACGTACACCAGCACGAGCACGCACTGACCGTCCACCACCTTGATGTAGAGGCACGGATCGAAGGCCGACACTTGGAAGCCGATAGAGCACATGAACTCGTCGAAGGTCTCGTTCCACACGCGCGAAGCTTGCTTGAGACCGTAGATGGCCTTCACCAGTTCCAGGCAGTCGAAGTCACCATCCAGCTCAACGCCTTCGGGAACCACGCAGAACACCACCTCCTTCATGACCCCGTACAGGAACGCTGTCACGACGTCGAGTTGGTCGAGAGGCCAGCCGAAGTACTTGGCGATCGCGATGATCATGCGCAGCGTCACGTACTTGACCACGGGCGAGAACGTCTCCGTGTAGTCGATGCCGTACTTCTGCTTGAAGCCCTTGGCCACGAGGCGCGCCTTGTACTTCTCGATCGAGCCGTCCGCTTTGCGCTTGATCTTGAACACCCACTTGGTGCCGATGGCGCGCTGGCCGTTGGGCAACTTGGCAGCTCGAAACACACCACGCAGTCGCATCGACTTGAGCTCCGCGCGGATCGCCTTGCGCCAGTGCACTTGATCCGGACCGTTCACAGCCTCTTGGAACGTCGTCGGCTCCGATAGATCGGCTGCTGCTTCCACAGCGTTGGCACTGGCACGCCAAAACACTGGAGGCGTCGAGTCGTCGTCTTCATCTTGGTCCCCAGACTTTTCTTCTTCGTCGGGTTCAGCTCGGCGCGAGGAGGATACGTCCGGCGCACTTGCTTCTTCTAGGCCAGCTCGGTGGCGAACGGGGCGCGATCTTCTGGCAGTGTCGGCGTCGCCACTCGGTCGGCTCTTGCGCTTCCCCGCCTGCTTGAAGCTCACTTGGCGCGGTCCATCGTTGTCGTCCAGGTCGAGCGCGTCCAGGTCCAGCGCAGCATCATCGACGTCTTCATCCGAAGTATGCGTCGAAAGTCCAAAGGCCGACTCATCGAAGTTGACATCGCGACTGACAACCACCTGCCCCGCCTCGATGTCATAAAGTCGATACGCCTTGGACACTTCTTCGTAGCCGAGGAACAACCCGGCGCGAGCCTTGGGGTCCCACTTGCGCCGCTTTTCCTTCGGCGTCAGGATGTACGTCTGGCATCCGAACACACGCATGTGCTTGACACTTGGCTTGGACTTGTACACGATCTCGAATGGAGTCTTGTGCTCCACCTTGGGTGACGGCAGGCGGTTCTTCACGTAGATGGCCGTCATGGCCGCCTCAGCCCAGAAACACTTGTCCAACTTGGCGTGATGCAGCATGCTGCGGCCGATCGTGACGATGGTCCGGATGGCGCGTTCTGCCGTGCCGTTGGTCTGGTGCGCGTACGGAACCGTGGTTTGCTGCTCGATGCCTTCGACTTCGTAGAAGGCCTTGAGCGAGTTGGTCGCGAACTCACGAGCTCCGTCGTGCCGCACAAACTTGACCTTCTTGCCGAACTGCGTCTGCACCTTCGTGACGTACGTCTTGATGCAGTCTTCGCTCTCCGACTTGGCACGCAGGCAGAACCCCTTCATGCATCCGCTGGCTTCGTCCACGATCAGCAGCAGATACTTGCTGCCACCCAGTGACTCTTCTTCCATGGGGCCGCAGATGTCGAAGTGGAGCAGCTCGAACGTGTCGTAGCGACGCTTGTCACGGTTGCTTGGGAACGGCTTCTGGACCATCTTGCCTTGCTGGCAGCCGCGACACACGCTTGGTCCACTCGACTTGGAAGGTGCCTTCGCGTCCTTGATCATGTCGTTGTCGACCATCTTGCGAAGCACCTCCACCGGAGCGTGACCCATACGCGCGTGCAGGTCGATCGTCTTCCCACTGGTCGCTGCATTCGCCGATCGCTGAGGCGTCTGGAGCCAGTAGAGGCCATCCGCGAGGTTCGCCGCCGCCACCACTTGCTTGGAGGCCTTGTGCGCAACGCGCATCTGGGCGCCGTCGAACACGACTTGGAACAGACCACTCTTGTTGATCTGTGGCACGGAGAGCAGATTCTTGCTCATGCTCGGCACGTACAGCGCGTTCTTGATCTCGATGTCGCGCTCGTCGCCGTTGGGCAGAACCACTCGTTCCACGATGGTCCCCACACCCATGATGGCCGCCTTGTTGCCGTCGGCCACCGAAAGTTCGCCCTCGTTTCGCTCAATCAAATGGGCGAACTTGGCCTTGTCGTTGCAGATGTGGTGCGTTGCGCCGCTGTCGACCGCCCACATGCCGAGCATATCCTTGCCCGTCGAAATGCCACACTCCAGTGAGACCGCGAACGCCACTCGATCATAGCCGTAGCCGTAGTCGTAGCTGGCGTCGTCGCTCCTCCACTGGGCATTGTTGGCCCCGCGTCCACGGCCATTGCCATTGCCGCCGCGTCTTGGGCCCCGATTCTCGTCCTTCTGCTTGGTCCAGCACTTGTCGACCGTGTGCCCCAATTTCCCGCAGTACGTGCACTGGCGAGACTCTCGGTCGGTGTTGAACGCCTTGGCCGCGTCCTCCGTCTTCACCGTCGCCGTCTTCCCGCCTTGCCGCTTGATGTGCTCATTCGTCAGCACCTTCACGACGTCTTGCGATCGCAGCTCAGCGCTGCTCATCTCCAAGTTCAGCACGACGTTCTCGTAGCTCTTGGGGAGACTGCGCAACAGGCAGATCGCCACGTCCTCGTCCTCCATCTTGGCGCCGATGCTGCTGAGCTTGGCGCTGATGTTGAGGACCTCGTTGCAGTGATGCAACACGTTCCCGCCTTCCGACATCTCCATGCTGAAGAGTTGGCGCTTCAGGTAGATGCGACCAGCCTTCTGCGAACCACCGTACAGCGTCTTCAGGCGCGTCCACGCAACCCACGCTTCCTCGCAGTCGTCGACCACATGGTGGTAGTCCGCGTCCATGTGGAGCAACATCAGTCCGAACGCGATGTTGCTCGACTTGACGTACTCGTCCTTGGGCCGCGAGTCCGTGAAGCTCGGTGTCGTCTCTCGGTTCACGACATGCCACACCGACTTGGTCAGGAACACGCCACGCATGTAGCGGTTCCACGTCGCGTAGTTGTCTCCGTTGAACTTGTCGATGGAGACCTTGGTGGAGGCGTCGTGGGCAGAGGACATGGTGCTTGGGCTCATAACCTGATGGAAGGTATGGATCTTGGACACCGTGAAGCTTGACGGAGCGGAGGGAGGGCAGCACTCTGGGCGAGACCGGAGCGGAGACTGGAAACCACTTGAGGGGTAGAACGAAGATTCGAAAGTGATTGATTGAGGTCTTTAGCTCGCTAGCCTTCTCGCTACTCTAGACCTACTGGATACACACTACTTGATTCTTTACTGGATACTGAGTTACTTCAGCCAATGAGAGAGCGCCACGTCGAAGCCCATCTTATACCTACAATCTTGTACCCACAGGTGGCGTAATCGACAGTGGCGTAATCCTTGGTGGCGTAATCGGCGTGGGTTCGGATTGGACCGGTTCGGGTTAACCGGTTCACGGTCAACAACCGATACCAAACCGGTAACCCTCCATACCCTCAATAATCATCAGTGTCCCGCGTCCCATCATCAGCGTCCCGTCAACACAGGAATGATTGCGGTCCCACTGAGTGAAGGTCATACCGGTATCCTACCGGTATCCCGCAGCTGCCCGAGGCGCCTTCTTGACAACAGTACGACATCCCACGTGTCGTTCTTGAGCAGCGAGTCACACTCCGAGTCGCACGCCTCCTTCCACTTGACTGCGTCGCTGGATTCCATCGCCGACTTGAACGTGGTCGGCATTTCTCCCACTGAATCCACGACGTACGCAGCTTCGAAGTCTTGATTTTCTTGAGCCGCAGCCGACATCTCGTCCAGCGTCTGGTGTCGACTCTGCGACGCATACCGCTTGGCACTTGGAACCTCCGTGGCTTCCTCCAGTGACTGCGTCCGCGGGTGTCGCTTGTTGCCGGGCCCGAGGTCTTCGTCCCGCGCAGCTTCTTCCTCTTCCTCTTCTTCGTTGTCGTCTTCATCCGACTGCGACGAATCTTGATCCGTCGTCTCTTCATCTTGAATGACCACCACCTCCCTCTGATGGTAGTCACGTCTCCCACTGTCGAAGACGTCTTCCATGAACTGCGCGTCGCGGCTCACCAGCACGCGACTGCTCTCCAGTTCTTCGAATCGATACGCTTTCTCGTGCTCCGAGTACCCCAGGAACCGACAGCGCACCGACCGAGCGTCGAACTTGGTGCGCTTCGCCTTCGGCACGTGCACATACGCGTGGCAACCGAACACCTTGAGATTGGCCAGCAGCGGCTTCTTGCCAGTCCAAACTTGGTGCGGAGACTTGTCGTGGCTGACGGCGCGTGTCGGACACCGATTACGGAGGAACGTAGCCGTCATCACCGCTTCGCCCCAATACGTCTTGGGCAATCCGGCATGTTCCAGCATACAGCGTCCACACTCCACCAACGTCCGGTTCATCCGCTCGGCCACTCCGTTCAGCTGAGGCGTGTACGGCGGAGTGAACTTCTGCACGATACCGCGGTCCGCACAGAACTTGGCCATCGCGCCGGAAGTGTACTCGCCACCGTTGTCGCTCCGGAGTGTCTGCACGCGCTTGCCGGTCTGAGTTTCAGCAAACGCCACAAACTCCGCGAACTTGGCAGCCACCTCGGACTTGTTCCTCAGCAAATACACGACGCAGAAGTGCGACTTGTCATCGATGAACGTGACGAAGTAGCGTTTGCCCCCAAACGTTGGCGTCTGCATGGGGCCGCACACATCGCTGTGAACCACCTCCAGCACGTGCTTGGCACGGTTCGGGGACGACTTCATGTAGCTCACTCGCGTTTGCTTGCCGAGTGCACACCCGTCGCACAGCTCCCACTGCTTCACCGACGTCATGTCGATGCCAACACCGTAGCTCTTCTTGACGATGGCGTCTAGACCGCCATGGCCAATGTGACCAAGTCGGAGGTGCCAGAGGTACGACGTGGTGTCCCCTTGGCGATCCTTCGAACTTGCCGCATTGGCCTCGTCAGGCATCATCGGAGTCATGCACAGCTTGAACAGCCCTTTGCCCTCACGAGCGCCGAGCTGCCACTTGAGACCCTTGTTGTCCGCGAAGCACCCGTCGCTCTCGAAGGTCACTGGCCCGACGTCCTTGGTGAAGCGGCCGACCGAAAACAGGTTGCGCGACAGCTTCGGGATATGCCACACATTCGTGAGCACCCCCTTCTTCATGCCGCGCGGCGTCTTCATCGACATGACAATGTCGCCGGTCCCCACCGCCTGAACCACACCGTCGTCCGCGAGATGCACGTCCACCGGAGCCATCGTCTTGTAGTTCCTCATGTACGTCTTGGAACTCGTCATGTGCTGCGTCGCACCCGAGTCGACCAGCCACATGTCACTCGGCTTGGCGGTACTGCTCGTACGACCAACCGAGAAAAGGTAGTCGCCAGGATCTTCTTCGTCCTGCGCGACGTTCGCACGCTGCGACCGATATCGCTCAGCGTCGTTGTGGACCCGCGAGGGACACTCCGCGATCCAATGTCCTTGTTTGCCGCAGTTGTGGCACGCGCCGGTCTTCTTCACCGGTCGGCCCTTGCGCTTGTTGTCTCTCGTCATGAACGCTTGACCTTGGCCGTGCGCGGCTCCGTCGACGCCGCCGCCACCTTGTTCCTTGCGCTTCATGTCCTCATGCAGCAGCCGAGACGTCACGAGTTCCCACGACAGCGAGTCGGCTCTCGACTCCAACGCCGTGATCAGGAACTGGTACGACTCGCTCAGACTGCCCAGAAGCGTGATCACCAAGTCGTCCTCGCTGACCGGAGCGCCAACCGCGTCGAGCTGCTCCGCCAGCGTCTTGAGCTTGTTGATGTGCTCCAGCACATCATCACCTTCGTCCATCATCGTCGTGAAGAAACGCCGACGAAGAAAGAGCTTGTTGGCCAAACTCTTCTTCTCGAAGTGTCCTTCCAGTCTTGACCATGCATCATGCGCGTCCTTGGCCGAGCGAACCAGCGGCAGCTGCGAGTCCTCCATCGCGAGACAGATGATCGCCAGCGCCTTACGCGACTTCCTCTTGAACGTCGCTTGATCCGCCGTGGTCGTGCAGTGCTCCAGCTTCACCTCCCCACTCGTCACTTCCCACAGTTCGCGCTCCTCGAGCACCATCTGCATCTTGAACTTCCACGTGTGGAAGTTGGTTCCGTTGAACTTGTTGATGCGGGCGGTCGTGGTCGGGGTGGCGTCCATGGCGAAGGCGTAGTCGGGGTCTTGGTCTTGGGCAGGGAAGACGGGGCTTGGGCTCATAACCAAAAGGCTTGGTCGGTTGATGGCAAAATGCAAAGTGATTGATTTAGGTCCTTAGTTCGCAAACTCCCTTGCTACCTCTAAGCCTACTGGATTCTCTACTGGATACACTCTACTGGATTCCTTACCGGATACTGAGTTGCTTCAGCCAATCAGCGACTGCCGCGTGGATGCCCATCTTGTACCCACAATCTTGTACCCACGTGTCCCGTAATCCCCGTAGCGTAAACAGCGTCCCATCATCAGTGTCCCGCGTCCCATCATCAGCGTCCCGTCAACACAGGAATGATTGCGGTCCCACTGAGTGAAGGTCATACCGGTATCCTACCGGTATCCCGCAGCTGCCCGAGGCGCCTTCTTGACAACAGTACGACATCCCACGTGTCGTTCTTGAGCAGCGAGTCACACTCCGAGTCGCACGCCTCCTTCCACTTGACTGCGTCGCTGGATTCCATCGCCGACTTGAACGTGGTCGGCATTTCTCCCACTGAATCCACGACGTACGCAGCTTCGAAGTCTTGATTTTCTTGAGCCGCAGCCGACATCTCGTCCAGCGTCTGGTGTCGACTCTGCGACGCATACCGCTTGGCACTTGGAACCTCCGTGACTTCCTCCAGTGACTGCGTCCGCGGGTGTCGCTTGTTGCCGGGCCCGAAGTCTTCGTCCCGCGCAGCTTCTTCCTCTTCTTCGTTGTCGTCTTCATCCGACTGCGACGAATCTTGATCCGTCGTCTCTTCATCTTGCATGACCACCACCTCCCTCTGATGGTAGTCGCGTCTCCCACTGTCGAAGACGTCTTCCATGAACTGCGCGTCGCGGCTCACCAGCACGCGACTGCTCTCCAGTTCTTCGAATCGATACGCTTTCTCGTGCTCCGAGTACCCCAGGAACCGACAGCGCACCGACCGAGCGTCGAACTTGGTGCGCTTCGCCTTCGGCACGTGCACATACGCGTGGCAACCGAACACTTTCAGGTTCGCCAGCAGCGGCTTCTTGCCCATCCAAACTTGGTGAGGAGACTTGTCGTGGCTGACGGCGCGTGTCGGACACCGATTACGGAGAAACGTAGCCGTCATCACCGCTTCACCCCAATACGTCTTGGGCAATCCGGCATGTTCCAGCATACAGCGTCCACACTCCACCAACGTCCGGTTCATCCACTCGGCCACTCCGTTCAGCTGAGGCGTGTACGGCGGCGTGAACTTCTGCACGATACCGCGGTCCGCACAGAACTTGGCCATCGCGCCGGAAGTGTACTCGCCACCGTTGTCGCTCCGGAGTGTCTGCACGCGCTTGCCGGTCTGAGTTTCAGCAAACGCCACAAACTCCGCGAACTTGGCAGCCACCTCGGACTTGTTCCTCAGCAAATACACGACGCAGAAGTGCGACTTGTCATCGATGAACGTGACGAAGTAGCGTTTGCCCCCAAACGTTGGCGTCTGCATGGGGCCGCACACATCGCTGTGAACCACCTCCAGCACGTGCTTGGCACGGTTCGGGGACGACTTCATGTAGCTCACTCGCGTTTGCTTGCCGAGTGCACACCCGTCGCACAGCTCCCACTGCTTCACCGACGTCATGTCGATGCCAACACCGTAGCTCTTCTTGACGATGGCGTCTAGACCGCCATGGCCAATGTGACCAAGTCGGAGGTGCCAGAGGTACGACGTGGTGTCCCCTTGGCGATCCTTCGAACTTGCCGCATTGGCCTCGTCAGGCATCATCGGAGTCATGCACAGCTTGAACAGCCCTTTGCCCTCACGAGCGCCGAGCTGCCACTTGAGACCCTTGTTGTCCGCGAAGCACCCGTCGCTCTCGAAGGTCACTGGCCCGACGTCCTTGGTGAAGCGGCCGACCGAAAACAGGTTGCGCGACAGCTTCGGGATATGCCACACATTCGTGAGCACCCCCTTCTTCATGCCGCGCGGCGTCTTCATCGACATGACAATGTCGCCGGTCCCCACCGCCTGAACCACACCGTCGTCCGCGAGATGCACGTCCACCGGAGCCATCGTCTTGTAGTTCCTCATGTACGTCTTGGAACTCGTCATGTGCTGCGTCGCACCCGAGTCGACCAGCCACATGTCACTCGGCTTGGCGGTACTGCTCGTACGACCAACCGAGAAAAGGTAGTCGCCAGGATCTTCTTCGTCCTGCGCGACGTTCGCACGCTGCGACCGATATCGCTCAGCGTCGTTGTGGACCCGCGAGGGACACTCCGCGATCCAATGTCCTTGTTTGCCGCAGTTGTGGCACGCGCCGGTCTTCTTCACCGGTCGGCCCTTGCGCTTGTTGTCTCTCGTCATGAACGCTTGACCTTGGCCGTGCGCGGCTCCGTCGACGCCGCCGCCACCTTGTTCCTTGCGCTTCATGTCCTCATGCAGCAGTCGAGACGTCACGAGTTCCCACGACAGCGAGTCGGCTCTCGACTCCAACGCCGTGATCAGGAACTGGTACGACTCGCTCAGACTGCCCAGAAGCGTGATCACCAAGTCGTCCTCGCTGACCGGAGCGCCAACCGCGTCGAGCTGCTCCGCCAGCGTCTTGAGCTTGTTGATGTGCTCCAGCACATCATCACCTTCGTCCATCATCGTCGTGAAGAAACGCCGACGAAGAAAGAGCTTGTTGGCCAAACTCTTCTTCTCGAAGTGTCCTTCCAGTCTTGACCATGCATCATGCGCGTCCTTGGCCGAGCGAACCAGCGGCAGCTGCGAGTCCTCCATCGCGAGACAGATGATCGCCAGCGCCTTACGCGACTTCCTCTTGAACGTCGCTTGATCCGCCGTGGTCGTGCAGTGCTCCAGCTTCACTTCCCCACTCGTCACTTCCCACAGTTCGCGCTCCTCGAGCACCATCTGCATCTTGAACTTCCACGTGTGGAAGTTGGTTCCGTTGAACTTGTTGATGCGGGCGGTCGTGGTCGGGGTGGCGTCCATGGCGAAGGCGTAGTCGGGGTCTTGGGCAGGGAAGACGGGGCTTGGGCTCATAACCAAAAGGCTTGGTCGGTTGATGGCAAAATGCAAAGTGATTGATTTAGGTCCTTAGTTCGCAAACTCCCTTGCTACCTCTAAGCCTACTGGATTCTCTACTGGATACACTCTACTGGATTCCTTACCGGATACTGAGTTGCTTCAGCCAATCAGCGACTGCCGCGTGGATGCCCATCTTGTACCCACAATCTTGTACCCACGTGTCCCATAATCCCCGTAGCGTAAACAGCGTCCCATCATCAGTGTCCCGCGTCCCATCATCAGCGCCCCGTCAACACAGGAATGATTGCGGTCCCACTGAGTGAAGGTCATACCGGTATCCTACCGGTATCCCGCAGCTCCCCGAGGCGCCTTCTTGACAACAGTACGACATCCCACGTGTCGTTCTTGAGCAGCGAGTCACACTCCGAGTCGCACGCCTCCTTCCACTTGACTGCGTCGCTGGATTCCATCGCCGACTTGAACGTGGTCGGCATTTCTCCCACTGAATCCACGACGTACGCAGCTTCGAAGTCTTGATTTTCTTGAGCCGCAGCCGACATCTCGTCCAGCGTCTGGTGTCGACTCTGCGACGCATACCGCTTGGCACTTGGAACCTCCGTGACTTCCTCCAGTGACTGCGTCCGCGGGTGTCGCTTGTTGCCGGGCCCGAAGTCTTCGTCCCGCGCAGCTTCTTCCTCTTCTTCGTTGTCGTCTTCATCCGACTGCGACGAATCTTGATCCGTCGTCTCTTCATCTTGCATGACCACCACCTCCCTCTGATGGTAGTCGCGTCTCCCACTGTCGAAGACGTCTTCCATGAACTGCGCGTCGCGGCTCACCAGCACGCGACTGCTCTCCAGTTCTTCGAATCGATACGCTTTCTCGTGCTCCGAGTACCCCAGGAACCGACAGCGCACCGACCGAGCGTCGAACTTGGTGCGCTTCGCCTTCGGCACGTGCACATACGCGTGGCAACCGAACACTTTCAGGTTCGCCAGCAGCGGCTTCTTGCCCGTCCAAACTTGGTGCGGAGACTTGTCGTGGCTGACGGCGCGTGTCGGACACCGATTACGGAGAAACGTAGCCGTCATCACCGCTTCACCCCAATACGTCTTGGGCAATCCGGCATGTTCCAGCATACAGCGTCCACACTCCACCAACGTCCGGTTCATCCACTCGGCCACTCCGTTCAGCTGAGGCGTGTACGGCGGCGTGAACTTCTGCACGATACCGCGGTCCGCACAGAACTTGGCCATCGCGCCGGAAGTGTACTCGCCACCGTTGTCGCTCCGGAGTGTCTGCACGCGCTTGCCGGTCTGAGTTTCAGCAAACGCCACAAACTCCGCGAACTTGGCAGCCACCTCGGACTTGTTCCTCAGCAAATACACGACGCAGAAGTGCGACTTGTCATCGATGAACGTGACGAAGTAGCGTTTGCCCCCAAACGTTGGCGTCTGCATGGGGCCGCACACATCGCTGTGAACCACCTCCAGCACGTGCTTGGCACGGTTCGGGGACGACTTCATGTAGCTCACTCGCGTTTGCTTGCCGAGTGCACACCCGTCGCACAGCTCCCACTGCTTCACCGACGTCATGTCGATGCCAACACCGTAGCTCTTCTTGACGATGGCGTCTAGACCGCCATGGCCAATGTGACCAAGTCGGAGGTGCCAGAGGTACGACGTGGTGTCCCCTTGGCGATCCTTCGAACTTGCCGCATTGGCCTCGTCAGGCATCATCGGAGTCATGCACAGCTTGAACAGCCCTTTGCCCTCACGAGCGCCGAGCTGCCACTTGAGACCCTTGTTGTCCGCGAAGCACCCGTCGCTCTCGAAGGTCACTGGCCCGACGTCCTTGGTGAAGCGGCCGACCGAAAACAGGTTGCGCGACAGCTTCGGGATATGCCACACATTCGTGAGCACCCCCTTCTTCATGCCGCGCGGCGTCTTCATCGACATGACAATGTCGCCGGTCCCCACCGCCTGAACCACACCGTCGTCCGCGAGATGCACGTCCACCGGAGCCATCGTCTTGTAGTTCCTCATGTACGTCTTGGAACTCGTCATGTGCTGCGTCGCACCCGAGTCGACCAGCCACATGTCACTCGGCTTGGCGGTACTGCTCGTACGACCAACCGAGAAAAGGTAGTCGCCAGGATCTTCTTCGTCCTGCGCGACGTTCGCACGCTGCGACCGATATCGCTCAGCGTCGTTGTGGACCCGCGAGGGACACTCCGCGATCCAATGTCCTTGTTTGCCGCAGTTGTGGCACGCGCCGGTCTTCTTCACCGGTCGGCCCTTGCGCTTGTTGTCTCTCGTCATGAACGCTTGACCTTGGCCGTGCGCGGCTCCGTCGACGCCGCCGCCACCTTGTTCCTTGCGCTTCATGTCCTCATGCAGCAGTCGAGACGTCACGAGTTCCCACGACAGCGAGTCGGCTCTCGACTCCAACGCCGTGATCAGGAACTGGTACGACTCGCTCAGACTGCCCAGAAGCGTGATCACCAAGTCGTCCTCGCTGACCGGAGCGCCAACCGCGTCGAGCTGCTCCGCCAGCGTCTTGAGCTTGTTGATGTGCTCCAGCACATCATCACCTTCGTCCATCATCGTCGTGAAGAAACGCCGACGAAGAAAGAGCTTGTTGGCCAAACTCTTCTTCTCGAAGTGTCCTTCCAGTCTTGACCATGCATCATGCGCGTCCTTGGCCGAGCGAACCAGCGGCAGCTGCGAGTCCTCCATCGCGAGACAGATGATCGCCAGCGCCTTACGCGACTTCCTCTTGAACGTCGCTTGATCCGCCGTGGTCGTGCAGTGCTCCAGCTTCACTTCCCCACTCGTCACTTCCCACAGTTCGCGCTCCTCGAGCACCATCTGCATCTTGAACTTCCACGTGTGGAAGTTGGTTCCGTTGAACTTGTTGATGCGGGCGGTCGTGGTCGGGGTGGCGTCCATGGCGAAGGCGTAGTCGGGGTCTTGGGCAGGGAAGACGGGGCTTGGGCTCATAACCAAAAGGCTTGGTCGGTTGATGGCAAAATGCAAAGTGATTGATTTAGGTCCTTAGTTCGCAAACTCCCTTGCTACCTCTAAGCCTACTGGATTCTCTACTGGATACACTCTACTGGATTCCTTACCGGATACTGAGTTGCTTCAGCCAATCAGCGACTGCCGCGTGGATGCCCATCTTGTACCCACAATCTTGTACCCACGTGTCCCATAATCCCCGTAGCGTAAACAGCGTCCCATCATCAGTGTCCCGCGTCCCATCATCAGCGCCCCGTCAACACAGGAATGATTGCGGTCCCACTGAGTGAAGGTCATACCGGTATCCTACCGGTATCCCGCAGCTCCCCGAGGCGCCTTCTTGACAACAGTACGACATCCCACGTGTCGTTCTTGAGCAGCGAGTCACACTCCGAGTCGCACGCCTCCTTCCACTTGACTGCGTCGCTGGATTCCATCGCCGACTTGAACGTGGTCGGCATTTCTCCCACTGAATCCACGACGTACGCAGCTTCGAAGTCTTGATTTTCTTGAGCCGCAGCCGACATCTCGTCCAGCGTCTGGTGTCGACTCTGCGACGCATACCGCTTGGCACTTGGAACCTCCGTGACTTCCTCCAGTGACTGCGTCCGCGGGTGTCGCTTGTTGCCGGGCCCGAAGTCTTCGTCCCGCGCAGCTTCTTCCTCTTCTTCGTTGTCGTCTTCATCCGACTGCGACGAATCTTGATCCGTCGTCTCTTCATCTTGCATGACCACCACCTCCCTCTGATGGTAGTCGCGTCTCCCACTGTCGAAGACGTCTTCCATGAACTGCGCGTCGCGGCTCACCAGCACGCGACTGCTCTCCAGTTCTTCGAATCGATACGCTTTCTCGTGCTCCGAGTACCCCAGGAACCGACAGCGCACCGACCGAGCGTCGAACTTGGTGCGCTTCGCCTTCGGCACGTGCACATACGCGTGGCAACCGAACACTTTCAGGTTCGCCAGCAGCGGCTTCTTGCCCATCCAAACTTGGTGAGGAGACTTGTCGTGGCTGACGGCGCGTGTCGGACACCGATTACGGAGAAACGTAGCCGTCATCACCGCTTCACCCCAATACGTCTTGGGCAATCCGGCATGTTCCAGCATACAGCGTCCACACTCCACCAACGTCCGGTTCATCCGCTCGGCCACTCCGTTCAGCTGAGGCGTGTACGGCGGCGTGAACTTCTGCACGATACCGCGGTCCGCACAGAACTTGGCCATCGCGCCGGAAGTGTACTCGCCACCGTTGTCGCTCCGGAGTGTCTGCACGCGCTTGCCGGTCTGAGTTTCAGCAAACGCCACAAACTCCGCGAACTTGGCAGCCACCTCGGACTTGTTCCTCAGCAAATACACGACGCAGAAGTGCGACTTGTCATCGATGAACGTGACGAAGTAGCGTTTGCCCCCAAACGTTGGCGTCTGCATGGGGCCGCACACATCGCTGTGAACCACCTCCAGCACGTGCTTGGCACGGTTCGGGGACGACTTCATGTAGCTCACTCGCGTTTGCTTGCCGAGTGCACACCCGTCGCACAGCTCCCACTGCTTCACCGACGTCATGTCGATGCCAACACCGTAGCTCTTCTTGACGATGGCGTCTAGACCGCCATGGCCAATGTGACCAAGTCGGAGGTGCCAGAGGTACGACGTGGTGTCCCCTTGGCGATCCTTCGAACTTGCCGCATTGGCCTCGTCAGGCATCATCGGAGTCATGCACAGCTTGAACAGCCCTTTGCCCTCACGAGCGCCGAGCTGCCACTTGAGACCCTTGTTGTCCGCGAAGCACCCGTCGCTCTCGAAGGTCACTGGCCCGACGTCCTTGGTGAAGCGGCCGACCGAAAACAGGTTGCGCGACAGCTTCGGGATATGCCACACATTCGTGAGCACACCCTTCTTCATGCCGCGCGGCGTCTTCATCGACATGACAATGTCGCCGGTCCCCACCGCCTGAACCACACCGTCGTCCGCGAGATGCACGTCCACCGGAGCCATCGTCTTGTAGTTCCTCATGTACGTCTTGGAACTCGTCATGTGCTGCGTCGCACCCGAGTCGACCAGCCACATGTCACTCGGCTTGGCGGCACTGCTCGTACGACCAACCGAGAAAAGGTAGTCGCCAGGATCTTCTTCGTCCTGCGCGACGTTCGCACGCTGCGACCGATATCGCTCAGCGTCGTTCTGGACCCGCGAGGGACACTCCGCGATCCAATGTCCTTGTTTGCCGCAGTTGTGGCACGCCCCGGTCTTCTTCACCGGTCGGCCCTTGCGCTTGTTGTCTCTCGTCATGAACGCTTGACCTTGGCCGTGCGCGGCTCCGTCGACGCCGCCGCCACCTTGTTCCTTGCGCTTCATGTCCTCATGCAGCAGCCGAGACGTCACGAGTTCCCACGACAGCGAGTCGGCTCTCGACTCCAACGCCGTGATCAGAAACTGGTACGACTCGCTCAGACTGCCCAGAAGCGTGATCACCAAGTCGTCCTCGCTGACCGGAGCGCCAACCGCGTCGAGCTGCTCCGCCAGCGTCTTGAGCTTGTTGATGTGCTCCAGCACATCATCACCTTCGTCCATCATCGTCGTGAAGAAACGCCGACGAAGAAAGAGCTTGTTGGCCAAACTCTTCTTCTCGAAGTGTCCTTCCAGTCTTGACCATGCATCATGCGCGTCCTTGGCCGAGCGAACCAGCGGCAGCTGCGAGTCCTCCATCGCGAGACAGATGATCGCCAGCGCCTTACGCGACTTCCTCTTGAACGTCGCTTGATCCGCCGTGGTCGTGCAGTGCTCCAGCTTCACTTCCCCACTCGTCACTTCCCACAGTTCGCGCTCCTCGAGCACCATCTGCATCTTGAACTTCCACGTGTGGAAGTTGGTTCCGTTGAACTTGTTGATGCGGGCGGTCGTGGTCGGGGTGGCGTCCATGGCGAAGGCGTAGTCGGGGTCTTGGGCAGGGAAGACGGGGCTTGGGCTCATAACCAAAAGGCTTGGTCGGTTGATAGCAAAATGCAAAGTGATTGATTTAGGTCCTTAGTTCGCAAACTCCTTTGCTACCTCTAAGCCTACTGGATTCTCTACTGGATACACTCTACTGGATTCCTTACCGGATACTGAGTTGCTTCAGCCAATCAGCGACTCCCACGTGGATGCCCATCTTGTACCCACAATCTTGTACCCACGCGTCCCGTAATCCCCGTAGCGTAAACAGCGTCCCATCATCAGTGTCCGTCAACACAGGAATGATTGCGGTCCCACTGAGTGAAGGTCATACCGGTATCCTACCGGTATCCCGCAGCTGCCCGAGGCGCCTTCTTGACAACAAGTGGGACCCCAAGGCTCGCGCCGGGTTGTTCCTCGGCTACGAAGAAGTGTCCAAGGCGTATCGACTTTATGACATCGAGG
The DNA here is from genome assembly GCF_020800215.1 of Phytophthora ramorum. Taxonomy (NCBI): domain Eukaryota; phylum Oomycota; class Peronosporomycetes; order Peronosporales; family Peronosporaceae; genus Phytophthora; species Phytophthora ramorum. The sequence goes on along the minus strand of NW_027150662.1, from coordinate 70,899 downwards.
CGGGGCAGGTGGTTGTCAGTCGCGATGTCAACTTCGATGAGTCGGCCTTTGGACTTTCGGCGCATACTTCGGATGAAGACGTCGATGATGCTGCGCTGGACCTGGACGCGCTGGACCTGGACGACAACGATGGACCGCGCCAAACGAGCTTCAAGCAGGCGGGGAAGCGCAAGAGCCGACCGAGTGGCGACGACGACACTGCCAGAAGATCGCGCCCCGTTCGCCACCGAGCTGGCTTAGAAGAAGCAAGTGCGCCGGACGTATCCTCGTCGCGCCGAGCTGAACCCGACGAAGAAGAAAAGTCTGGGGACCAAGATGAAGACGACGACTCGACGCCTCCAGTGTTTTGGCGTGCCAGTGCCAACGCTGTGGAAGCAGCAGCCGATCTATCGGAGCCGACGACGTTCCAAGAGGCTGTGAACGGTCCGGATCAAGTGCACTGGCGCAAGGCGATCCGCGCGGAGCTCAAGTCGATGCGACTGCGTGGTGTGTTTCGAGCTGCCAAGTTGCCCAGCGGCCAGCGCGCCATCGGCACCAAGTGGGTGTTCAAGATCAAGCGCAAAGCGGACGGCTCGATCGAGAAGTACAAGGCGCGCCTCGTGGCCAAGGGCTTCAAGCAGAAGTACGGCATCGACTACACGGAGACGTTCTCGCCCGTGGTCAAGTACGTGACGCTGCGCATGATCATCGCGATCGCCAAGTACTTCGGCTGGCCCCTCGACCAACTCGACGTCGTGACAGCGTTCCTGTATGGGGTCATGAAGGAGGTGGTGTTCTGCGTGGTTCCCGAAGGCGTCGAACTGGATGATGGCTTTGACTGCCTGGAATTGGTGAAGGCCATCTACGGTCTCAAGCAAGCTTCGCGCGTGTGGAACGAGACCTTCGACGAGTTCATGTGCTCTATTGGCTTCCAAGTGTCGGCCTTCGATCCATGCCTGTACATCAAGGTGGTGGACGGTCAGTGCGTGCTCGTGCTGGTGTACGTGGACGACGTGCTGATTACCGGGAGTTCGCCCGAGCTGATCGCACGCACGAAGACGGACCTGAAGACGCGCTTCGAGATGACCGACAGCGGCAAGTGCGCGTTTGTTCTTGGGATCGAGCTGGTAGACGGCCCGGACGGCAGCGTGACCATGTGCCAGCGTCGCTACGTGGACGACATCCTGAAACGCTTCGCCATGGACGAGTGCAAGGCTGTGGTGAGTCCGGTGGACATGAGCACTCGACTGGTCCCAAGCGACGCGGCGACCAAGGTGAACGCTCCGTTTCGCGAAGCTGTTGGTGCGCTGATGCACCTGATGACCGCCACGCGCCCGGACATCGCGTACGCCGTTGGCTATGTGTCGCGCTTCATGGAGAACCCCCAAGAGGAACACTGGGTTGCGGTCAAGCGCATCTTTCGCTACCTGCAAGGCACCAAGACGCATGGCATCTGCTTCAAGCCGGGCGACAAGATCGACTTTCGTGGCTACTCGGACGCGGACTGGGCCGGCGACCTCGCGGACCGCAAGTCCACTTCAGGCTACACGTTCATGCTGATGAGTGCGCCTGTGAGCTGGGGAAGCAAGAAGCAGTCAAGCGTGTCGCTGTCCACGAGCGAAGCGGAGTACATCGCGCTCAGTCTGGCTATCCAAGAAGGCAAGTGGATCCATCGCCTGCTGTGCGAGATTCTGGCGGCTGCCAACGAGACGGGACCCGAGCTCATGATCCGTGAAGACAACCAGTCGTGCATCAAGATGACCAAGAACCCGGTGAACCACGGCCGCGCCAAGCACATCGACATCAAGTACCACCACATCCGCGACGAAGTGAAACGCGGTGAAGTGAAGCTCGAGTATTGCGAGACTTCTGTGATGCTGGCGGACATCATGACCAAGGCGCTTGCGGGACCACGCCACACGGAGCTGACGGCGGCTCTCGGCATTCATGGGACTTCGCATTGAGGGGGCGTATTGAGGGTATGGAGGGTTACCGGTTTGGTATCGGTTGTTGACCGTGAACCGGTTAACCCGAACCGGTCCAATCCGAACCCACGCCGATTACGCCACCAAGGATTACGCCACTGTCGATTACGCCACCTGTGGGTACAAGATTGTAGGTACAAGATGGGCTTCGACGTGGCGCTCTCTCATTGGCTGAAGTAACTCAGTATCCAGTAAAGAATCAAGTAGTGTGTATCCAGTAGGTCTAGAGTAGCGAGAAGGCTAGCGAGCTAAAGACCTCAATCAATCACTTTCGAATCTTCGTTCTACCCCTCAAGTGGTTTCCAGTCTCCGCTCCGGTCTCGCCCAGAGTGCTGCCCTCCCTCCGCTCCGTCAAGCTTCACGGTGTCCAAGATCCATACCTTCCATCAACTCTTCTTCTCGAAGTGTCCTTCCAGTCTTGACCATGCATCATGCGCGTCCTTGGCCGAGCGAACCAGCGGCAGCTGCGAGTCCTCCATCGCGAGACAGATGATCGCCAGCGCCTTACGCGACTTCCTCTTGAACGTCGCTTGATCCGCCGTGGTCGTGCAGTGCTCCAGCTTCACTTCCCCACTCGTCACTTCCCACAGTTCGCGCTCCTCGAGCACCATCTGCATCTTGAACTTCCACGTGTGGAAGTTGGTTCCGTTGAACTTGTTGATGCGGGCGGTCGTGGTCGGGGTGGCGTCCATGGCGAAGGCGTAGTCGGGGTCTTGGGCAGGGAAGACGGGGCTTGGGCTCATAACCAAAAGGCTTGGTCGCTTGATGGCAAAATGCAAAGTGATTGATTTAGGTCCTTAGTTCGCAAACTCCCTTGCTACCTCTAAGCCTACTGGATTCTCTACTGGATACACTCTACTGGATTCCTTACCGGATACTGAGTTGCTTCAGCCAATCAGCGACTCCCACGTGGATGCCCATCTTGTACCCACAATCTTGTACCCACGTGTCCCGTAATCCCCGTAGCGTAAACAGCGTCCCATCATCAGTGTCCCGTCAACACAGGAATGATTGCGGTCCCACTGAGTGAAGGTCATACCGGTATCCTACCGGTATATGGCAGCTGCCCGAGGCGCCTTCTTGACAACACGCAAGTCCACTTCAGGCTACACGTTCATGCTCATGAGTGCGCCTGTGAGCTGGGGAAGCAAGAAGCAGTCAAGTGTGTCGCTGTCCACGAGCGAAGCGGAGTACATCGCACTCAGTCTGGCTATCCAAGAGGGCAAGTGGATCCATCGCCTGCTGTGCGAGATTCTGGCGGCTGCCAACGAGACGGGACCCGAGCTCATGATCCGTGAAGACAACCAGTCGTGCATCAAGATGACCAAGAACCCGGTGAACCACGGCCGCGCCAAGCACATCGACATCAAGTACCACCACATCCGCGACGAAGTGAAACGCGGTGAAGTGAAGCTCGAGTATTGCGAGACTTCTGTGATGCTGGCGGACATCATGACCAAGGCGCTTGCGGGACCACGCCACACGGAGCTGACGGCGGCTCTCGGCATTCATGGGACTTCGCATTGAGGGGGCGTATTGAGGGTATGGAGGGTTACCGGTTTGGTATCGGTTGTTGACCGTGAACCGGTTAACCCGAACCGGTCCAATCCGAACCCACGCCGATTACGCCACCGACGATTACGCCACTGTCGATTACGCCACCTGTGGGTACAAGATTGTAGGTACAAGATGGGCTTCGACGTGGCGCTCTCTCATTGGCTGAAGTAACTCAGTATCCAGTAAAGAATCAAGTAGTGTGTATCCAGTAGGTCTAGAGTAACAAGAAGGCTAGCGAGCTAAAGACCTCAATCAATCACTTTCGAATCTTCGTTCTACCCCTCAAGTGGTTTCCAGTCTCCGCTCCGGTCTCACCCAGAGTGCTGCCCTCCCTCCGCTCCGTCAAGCTTCACGGTGTCCAAGATCCATACCTTCCATCACAAGTCGAGTGGACCAAGCGTGTGTCGCGGCTGTCAGCAAGGCAAGATGGTCCAGAAGCCGTTCCCAAGCAACCGTGACAAGCGTCGCTACGACAGGTTCGAGCTGCTCCACTTCGACATCTGCGGCCCCATGGAAGAAGAGTCACTGGGTGGCAGCAAGTATCTGCTGCTGATCGTGGACGAAGCCAGCGGATGCATGAAGGGGTTCTGCCTGCGTGCCAAGTCGGAGAGCGAAGACTGCATCAAGACGTACGTCACGAAGGTGCAGACGCAGTTCGGCAAGAAGGTCAAGTTTGTGCGGCACGACGGAGCTCGTGAGTTCGCGACCAACTCGCTGAAGGCCTTCTACGAAGTCGAAGGCATCGAGCAGCAAACCACGGTTCCGTACGCGCACCAGACCAACGGCACGGCAGAACGCGCCATCCGGACCATCGTCACGATCGGCCGCAGCATGCTGCATCACGCCAAGTTGGACAAGTGTTTCTGGGCTGAGGCGGCCATGACGGCCATCTACGTGAAGAACCGCCTGCCGTCACCCAAGGTAGAGCACAAGACTCCATTCGAGATCGTGTACAAGTCCAAGCCAAGTGTGAAGCACATGCGTGTGTTCGGATGCCAGACGTACATCCTGACGCCGAAGGAAAAGCGGCGCAAGTGGGACCCCAAGGCTCGCGCCGGGTTGTTCCTCGGCTACGAAGAAGTGTCCAAGGCGTATCGACTTTATGACATCGAGGCGGGGCAGGTGGTTGTCAGTCGCGATGTCAACTTTGATGAGTCGGCCTTTGGACTTTCGGCGCATACTTCGGATGAAGACGTCGATGATGCTGCGCTGGACCTGGACGCGCTGGACCTGGACGACAACGATGGACCGCGCCAAACGAGCTTCAAGCAGGCGGGGAAGCGCAAGAGCCGACCGAGTGGCGACGACGACACTGCCAGAAGATCGCGCCCCGTTCGCCACCGGGCTGGCTTAGAAGAAGCAAGTGCGCCGGACGTATCCTCGTCGCGCCGAGCTGAACCCGACGAAGAAGTAAAGTCTGGGGACCAAGATGAAGACGACGAGTCGACGCCTCCAGTATTTTGGCGTGCCAGTGCCAACGCTGTGGAAGCAGCAGCCGATCTATCGGAGCCGACGACGTTCCAAGAGGCTGTGAACGGTCCGGATCAAGTGCACTGGCGCAAGGCGATCCGCGCGGAGCTCAAGTCGATGCGACTGCGCGGTGTGTTTCGAGCTGCCAAGTTGCCCAGCGGCCAGCGCGCCATCGGCACCAAGTGGGTGTTCAAGATCAAGCGCAAAGCGGACGGCTCGATCGAGAAGTACAAGGCGCGCCTCGTGGCCAAGGGCTTCAAGCAGAAGTACGGCATCGACTACACGGAGACGTTCTCGCCCGTGGTCAAGTACGTGACGCTGCGCATGATCATCGCGATCGCCAAGTACTTCGGCTGGCCCCTCGACCAACTCGACGTCGTGACAGCGTTCCTGTATGGGGTCATGAAGGAGGTGGTGTTCTGCGTGGTTCCCGAAGGCGTCGAACTGGATGATGGCTTTGACTGCCTGGAATTGGTGAAGGCCATCTACGGTCTCAAGCAAGCTTCGCGCGTGTGGAACGAGACCTTCGACGAGTTCATGTGCTCTATTGGCTTCCAAGTGTCGGCCTTCGATCCATGCCTGTACATCAAGGTGGTGGACGGTCAGTGCGTGCTCGTGCTGGTGTACGTGGACGACGTGCTGATTACCGGGAGTTCGCCCGAGCTGATCGCACGCACGAAGACGGACCTGAAGACGCGCTTCGAGATGACCGACAGCGGCAAGTGCGCGTTTGTTCTTGGGATCGAGCTGGTAGACGGCCCGGACGGCAGCGTGACCATGTGCCAGCGTCGCTACGTGGACGACATCCTGAAACGCTTCGCCATGGACGAGTGCAAGGCTGTGGTGAGTCCGGTGGACATGAGCACTCGACTGGTTCCAAGCGACGCGGCGACCAAGGTGAACGCTCCGTTTCGCGAAGCTGTTGGTGCGCTGATGCACCTGATGACCGCCACGCGCCCGGACATCGCGTACGCCGTTGGCTATGTGTCGCGCTTCATGGAAAACCCCCAAGAGGAACACTGGGTTGCGGTCAAGCGCATCTTTCGCTACCTGCAAGGCACCAAGACGCATGGCATCTGCTTCAAGCCGGGCGACAAGATCGACTTTCGTGGCTACTCGGACGCGGACTGGGCCGGCGACCTCGCGGACCGCAAGTCCACTTCAGGCTACACGTTCATGCTCATGAGTGCGCCTGTGAGCTGGGGAAGCAAGAAGCAGTCAAGTGTGTCGCTGTCCACGAGCGAAGCGGAGTACATCGCACTCAGTCTGGCTATCCAAGAGGGCAAGTGGATCCATCGCCTGCTGTGCGAGATTCTGGCGGCTGCCAACGAGACGGGACCCGAGCTCATGATCCGTGAAGACAACCAGTCGTGCATCAAGATGACCAAGAACCCGGTGAACCACGGCCGCGCCAAGCACATCGACATCAAGTACCACCACATCCGCGACGAAGTGAAACGCGGTGAAGTGAAGCTCGAGTATTGCGAGACTTCTGTGATGCTGGCGGACATCATGACCAAGGCGCTTGCGGGACCACGCCACACGGAGCTGACGGCGGCTCTCGGCATTCATGGGACTTCGCATTGAGGGGGCGTATTGAGGGTATGGAGGGTTACCGGTTTGGTATCGGTTGTTGACCGTGAACCGGTTAACCCGAACCGGTCCAATCCGAACCCACGCCGATTACGCCACCAAGGATTACGCCACTGTCGATTACGCCACCTGTGGGTACAAGATTGTAGGTACAAGATGGGCTTCGACGTGGCGCTCTCTCATTGGCTGAAGTAACTCAGTATCCAGTAAAGAATCAAGTAGTGTGTATCCAGTAGGTCTAGAGTAGCGAGAAGGCTAGCGAGCTAAAGACCTCAATCAATCACTTTCGAATCTTCGTTCTACCCCTCAAGTGGTTTCCAGTCTCCGCTCCGGTCTCACCCAGAGTGCTGCCCTCCCTCCGCTCCGTCAAGCTTCACGGTGTCCAAGATCCATACCTTCCATCAACTCTTCTTCTCGAAGTGTCCTTCCAGTCTTGACCATGCATCATGCGCGTCCTTGGCCGAGCGAACCAGCGGCAGCTGCGAGTCCTCCATCGCGAGACAGATGATCGCCAGCGCCTTACGCGACTTCCTCTTGAACGTCGCTTGATCCGCCGTGGTCGTGCAGTGCTCCAGCTTCACTTCCCCACTCGTCACTTCCCACAGTTCGCGCTCCTCGAGCACCATCTGCATCTTGAACTTCCACGTGTGGAAGTTGGTTCCGTTGAACTTGTTGATGCGGGCGGTCGTGGTCGGGGTGGCGTCCATGGCGAAGGCGTAGTCGGGGTCTTGGGCAGGGAAGACGGGGCTTGGGCTCATAACCAAAAGACTTGGTCGCTTGATGGCAAAATGCAAAGTGATTGATTTAGGTCCTTAGTTCGCAAACTCCCTTGCTACCTCTAAGCCTACTGGATTCTCTACTGGATACACTCTACTGGATTCCTTACCGGATACTGAGTTGCTTCAGCCAATCAGCGACTCCCACGTGGATGCCCATCTTGTACCCACAATCTTGTACCCACGTGTCCCGTAATCCCCGTAGCGTAAACAGCGTCCCATCATCAGTGTCCCGCGTCCCATCATCAGCGTCCCGTCAACACAGGAATGATTGCGGTCCCACTGAGTGAAGGTCATACCGGTATCCTACCGGTATACGGCAGCTGCCCGAGGCGCCTTCTTGACAACAACTTGGCCTTGTCGTTGCAGATGTGGTGCGTTGCGCCGCTGTCGACCGCCCACATGCCGAGCATATCCTTGCCCGTCGAAATGCCACACTCCAGTGAGACCGCGAACGCCACTCGATCATAGCCGTAGCCGTAGTCGTAGCTGGCGTCGTCGTTCCTCCACTGGGCATTATTGGCCCCGCGTCCACGGCCATTGCCATTGCCGCCGCGTCTTGGGCCCCGATTCTCGTCCTTCTGCTTGGTCCAGCACTTGTCAACCGTGTGCCCCAATTTCCCGCAGTACGTGCACTGGCGAGACTCTCGGTCGGTGTTGAACGCCTTGGCCGCGTCCTCCGTCTTCACCGTCGCCGTCTTCTCGCCTTGCCGCTTGATGTGCTCATTCGTCAGCACCTTCACGACGTCTTGCGATCGCAGCTCCGCGCTGCTCATCTCCAAGTTCAGCACGACGTTCTCGTAGCTCTTGGGGAGACTGCGCAACAGGCAGATCGCCACGTCCTCGTCCTCCATCTTGGCGCCGATGCTGCTGAGCTTGGCGCTGATGTTGAGGACCTCATTGCAGTGATGCAACACGTTCCCGCCTTCCGACATCTCCATGCTGAAGAGTTGGCGCTTCAGGTAGATGCGACCAGCCTTCTGCGAACCACCGTACAGCGTCTTCAGGCGCGTCCACGCAACCCACGCTTCCTCGCAGTCGTCGACCACATGGTGGTAGTCCGCGTCCATGTGGAGCAACATCAGTCCGAACGCGATGTTGCTCGACTTGACGTACTCGTCCTTGGGCCGCGAGTCCGTGAAGCTCGGCGTCGTCTCTCGGTTCACGACATGCCACACCGACTTGGTCAGGAACACGCCACGCATGTAGCGGTTCCACGTCGCGTAGTTGTCTCCGTTGAACTTGTCGATGGAGACCTTGGTGGAGGCGTCGTGGGCAGACGACATGGTGCTTGGGCTCATAACCTGATGGAAGGTATGGATCTTGGACACCGTGAAGCTTGACGGAGCGGAGGGAGGGCAGCACTCTGGGCGAGACCGGAGCGGAGACTGGAAACCACTTGAGGGGTAGAACGAAGATTCGAAAGTGATTGATTGAGGTCTTTAGCTCGCTAGCCTTCTCGCTACTCTAGACCTACTGGATACACACTACTTGATTCTTTACTGGATACTGAGTTACTTCAGCCAATGAGAGAGCGCCACGTCGAAGCCCATCTTGTACCTACAATCTTGTACCCACAGGTGGCGTAATCGACAGTGGCGTAATCGTCGGTGGCGTAATCGGCGTGGGTTCGGATTGGACCGGTTCGGGTTAACCGGTTCACGGTCAACAACCGATACCAAACCGGTAACCCTCCATACCCTCAATAATGACGAAGGCAATTCCTGCAACGCAGTTCAGTGTGCTTCGGACCAAGCTCGGGATCCAAGGTGCAATCGCTGTCGAGTCGAGTGGGAGTGTTGTCAAGAAGGCGCCTCGGGCAGCTGCCATATACCGGTAGGATACCGGTATGACCTTCACTCAGTGGGACCGCAATCATTCCTGTGTTGACGGGACGCTGATGATGGGACGCGGGACACTGATGATGGGACGCTGTTTACGCTACGGGGATTACGGGACACGTGGGTACAAGATTGTGGGTACAAGATGGGCATCCACGTGGGAGTCGCTGATTGGCTGAAGCAACTCAGTATCCGGTAAGGAATCCAGTAGAGTGTATCCAGTAGAGAATCCAGTAGGCTTAGAGGTAGCAAGGGAGTTTGCGAACTAAGGACCTAAATCAATCACTTTGCATTTTGCCATCAAGCGACCAAGCCTTTTCCTTCTTCATGCCGCGCGGCGGCTTCATCGACATGACAATGTCGCCGGTCCCCACCGCCTGAACCACACCGTCGTCCGCGAGATGCACGTCCACCGGAGCCATCGTCTTGTAGTTCCTCATGTACGTCTTGGAACTCGTCATGTGCTGCGTCGCACCCGAGTCGACCAGCCACATGTCACTCGGCTTGGCGGCACTGCTCGTACGACCAACCGAGAAGAGGTAGTCGCCAGGATCTTCTTCGTCCTGCGCGACGTTCGCACGCTGCGACCGATATCGCTCAGCGTCGTTTTGGACCCGCGAGGGACACTCCGCGATCCAATGTCCTTGTTTGCCGCAGTTGTGGCACGCGCCGGTCTTCTTCACCGGTCGGCCCTTGCGCTTGTTGTCTCTCGTCATGAACGCTTGACCTTGGCCGTGCGCGGCTCCGTCGACGCCGCCGCCACCTTGTTCCTTGCGCTTCATGTCCTCATGCAGCAGCCGAGACGTCACGAGTTCCCACGACAGCGAGTCGGCTCTCGACTCCAACGCCGTGATCAGGAACTGGTACGACTCGCTCAGACTGCCCAGAAGCGTGATCACCAAGTCGTCCTCGCTGACCGGAGCGCCAACCGCGTCGAGCTGCTCCGCCAGCGTCTTGAGCTTGTTGATGTGCTCCAGCACATCATCACCTTCGTCCATCATCGTCGTGAAGAAACGCCGACGAAGAAAGAGCTTGTTGGCCAAACTCTTCTTCTCGAAGTGTCCTTCCAGTCTTGACCATGCATCATGCGCGTCCTTGGCCGAGCGAACCAGCGGCAGCTGCGAGTCCTCCATCGCGAGACAGATGATCGCCAGCGCCTTACGCGACTTCCTCTTGAACGTCGCTTGATCCGCCGTGGTCGTGCAGTGCTCCAGCTTCACTTCCCCACTCGTCACTTCCCACAGTTCGCGCTCCTCGAGCACCATCTGCATCTTGAACTTCCACGTGTGGAAGTTGGTTCCGTTGAACTTGTTGATGCGGGCGGTCGTGGTCGGGGTGGCGTCCATGGCGAAGGCGTAGTCGGGGTCTTGGTCTTGGGCAGGGAAGACGGGGCTTGGGCTCATAACCAAAAGGCTTGGTCGCTTGATGGCAAAATGCAAAGTGATTGATTTAGGTCCTTAGTTCGCAAACTCCCTTGCTACCTCTAAGCCTACTGGATTCTCTACTGGATACACTCTACTGGATTCCTTACCGGATACTGAGTTGCTTCAGCCAATCAGCGACTCCCACGTGGATGCCCATCTTGTACCCACAATCTTGTACCCACGTGTCCCGTAATCCCCGTAGCGTAAACAGCGTCCCATCATCAGTGTCCCGCGTCCCATCATCAGCGTCCCGTCAACACAGGAATGATTGCGGTCCCACTGAGTGAAGGTCATACCGGTATCCTACCGGTATATGGCAGCTGCCCGAGGCGCCTTCTTGACAACACGCAAGTCCACTTCAGGCTACACGTTCATGCTCATGAGTGCGCCTGTGAGCTGGGGAAGCAAGAAGCAGTCAAGTGTGTCGCTGTCCACGAGCGAAGCGGAGTACATCGCACTCAGTCTGGCTATCCAAGAGGGCAAGTGGATCCATCGCCTGCTGTGCGAGATTCTGGCGGCTGCCAACGAGACGGGACCCGAGCTCATGATCCGTGAAGACAACCAGTCGTGCATCAAGATGACCAAGAACCCGGTGAACCACGGCCGCGCCAAGCACATCGACATCAAGTACCACCACATCCGCGACGAAGTGAAACGCGGTGAAGTGAAGCTCGAGTATTGCGAGACTTCTGTGATGCTGGCGGACATCATGACCAAGGCGCTTGCGGGACCACGCCAACGGAGCTGACGGCGGCTCTCGGCATTCATGGGACTTCGCATTGAGGGGGCGTATTGAGGGTATGGAGGGTTACCGGTTTGGTATCGGTTGTTGACCGTGAACCGGTTAACCCGAACCGGTCCAATCCGAACCCACGCCGATTACGCCACCGACGATTACGCCACTGTCGATTACGCCACCTGTGGGTACAAGATTGTAGGTACAAGATGGGCTTCGACGTGGCGCTCTCTCATTGGCTGAAGTAACTCAGTATCCAGTAAAGAATCAAGTAGTGTGTATCCAGTAGGTCTAGAGTAACAAGAAGGCTAGCGAGCTAAAGACCTCAATCAATCACTTTCGAATCTTCGTTCTACCCCTCAAGTGGTTTCCAGTCTCCGCTCCGGTCTCACCCAGAGTGCTGCCCTCCCTCCGCTCCGTCAAGCTTCACGGTGTCCAAGATCCATACCTTCCATCACAAGTCGAGTGGACCAAGCGTGTGTCGCGGCTGTCAGCAAGGCAAGATGGTCCAGAAGCCGTTCCCAAGCAACCGTGACAAGCGTCGCTACGACAGGTTCGAGCTGCTCCACTTCGACATCTGCGGCCCCATGGAAGAAGAGTCACTGGGTGGCAGCAAGTATCTGCTGCTGATCGTGGACGAAGCCAGCGGATGCATGAAGGGGTTCTGCCTGCGTGCCAAGTCGGAGAGCGAAGACTGCATCAAGACGTACGTCACGAAGGTGCAGACGCAGTTCGGCAAGAAGGTCAAGTTTGTGCGGCACGACGGAGCTCGTGAGTTCGCGACCAACTCGCTGAAGGCCTTCTACGAAGTCGAAGGCATCGAGCAGCAAACCACGGTTCCGTACGCGCACCAGACCAACGGCACGGCAGAACGCGCCATCCGGACCATCGTCACGATCGGCCGCAGCATGCTGCATCACGCCAAGTTGGACAAGTGTTTCTGGGCTGAGGCGGCCATGACGGCCATCTACGTGAAGAACCGCCTGCCGTCACCCAAGGTAGAGCACAAGACTCCATTCGAGATCGTGTACAAGTCCAAGCCAAGTGTGAAGCACATGCGTGTGTTCGGATGCCAGACGTACATCCTGACGCCGAAGGAAAAGCGGCGCAAGTGGGACCCCAAGGCTCGCGCCGGGTTGTTCCTCGGCTACGAACAAGTGTCCAAGGCGTATCGACTTTATGACATCGAGGCGGGGCAGGTGGTTGTCAGTCGCGATGTCAACTTTGATGAGTCGGCCTTTGGACTTTCGGCGCATACTTCGGATGAAGACGTCGATGATGCTGCGCTGGACCTGGACGCGCTGGACCTGGACGACAACGATGGACCGCGCCAAACGAGCTTCAAGCAGGCGGGGAAGCGCAAGAGCCGACCGAGTGGCGACGACGACACTGCCAGAAGATCGCGCCCCGTTCGCCACCGGGCTGGCTTAGAAGAAGCAAGTGCGCCGGACGTATCCTCGTCGCGCCGAGCTGAACCCGACGAAGAAGAAAAGTCTGGGGACCAAGATGAAGACGACGACTCGACGCCTCCAGTGTTTTGGCGTGCCAGTGCCAACGCTGTGGAAGCAGCAGCCGATCTATCGGAGCCGACGACGTTCCAAGAGGCTGTGAACGGTCCGGATCAAGTGCACTGGCGCAAGGCGATCCGCGCGGAGCTCAAGTCGATGCGACTGCGCGGTGTGTTTCGAGCTGCCAAGTTGCCCAGCGGCCAGCGCGCCATCGGCACCAAGTGGGTGTTCAAGATCAAGCGCAAAGCGGACGGCTCGATCGAGAAGTACAAGGCGCGCCTCGTGGCCAAGGGCTTCAAGCAGAAGTACGGCATCGACTACACGGAGACGTTCTCGCCCGTGGTCAAGTACGTGACGCTGCGCATGATCATCGCGATCGCCAAGTACTTCGGCTGGCCTCTCGACCAACTCGACGTCGTGACAGCGTTCCTGTACGGGGTCATGAAGGAGGTGGTGTTCTGCGTGGTTCCCGAAGGCGTCGAACTGGATGGTGGCTTCGACTGCCTGGAACTGGTGAAGGCCATCTACGGTCTCAAGCAAGCTTCGCGCGTGTGGAACGAGACCTTCGACGAGTTCATGTGCTCTATCGGCTTCCAAGTGTCGGCCTTCGATCCGTGCCTCTACATCAAGGTGGTGGACGGTCAGTGCGTGCTCGTGCTGGTGTACGTGGACGACGTGCTGATTACCGGGAGTTCGCCTGAGCTGATCTCGCGCACGAAGACGGACCTGAAGACGCGCTTCGAGATGACCGACAGCGGCAAGTGCGCGTTTGTTCTTGGGATCGAGCTGGTGGACGGCCCGGACGGCAGCGTGACCATGTGCCAGCGTCGCTACGTGGACGACATCCTGAAACGCTTCGCCATGGACGAGTGCAAGGCTGTGGTGAGTCCGGTGGACATGAGCACTCGACTGGTTCCAAGCGACGCGGCGACCAAGGTGAACGCTCCGTTTCGCGAAGCTGTTGGTGCGCTGATGCACCTGATGACCGCCACGCGCCCGGACATCGCGTACGCCGTTGGCTATGTGTCGCGCTTCATGGAAAACCCCCAAGAGGAACACTGGGTTGCGGTCAAGCGCATCTTTCGCTACCTGCAAGGCACCAAGACGCATGGCATCTGCTTCAAGCCGGGCGACAAGATCGACTTTCGTGGCTACTCGGACGCGGACTGGGCCGGCGACCTCGCGGACCGCAAGTCCACTTCAGGCTACACGTTCATGCTCATGAGTGCGCCTGTGAGCTGGGGAAGCAAGAAGCAGTCAAGTGTGTCGCTGTCCACGAGCGAAGCGGAGTACATCGCACTCAGTCTGGCTATCCAAGAGGGCAAGTGGATCCATCGCCTGCTGTGCGAGATTCTGGCGGCTGCCAACGAGACGGGACCCGAGCTCATGATCCGTGAAGACAACCAGTCGTGCATCAAGATGACCAAGAACCCGGTGAACCACGGCCGCGCCAAGCACATCGACATCAAGTACCACCACATCCGCGACGAAGTGAAACGCGGTGAAGTGAAGCTCGAGTATTGCGAGACTTCTGTGATGCTGGCGGACATCATGACCAAGGCGCTTGCGGGACCACGCCACACGGAGCTGACGGCGGCTCTCGGCATTCATGGGACTTCGCATTGAGGGGGCGTATTGAGGGTATGGAGGGTTACCGGTTTGGTATCGGTTGTTGACCGTGAACCGGTTAACCCGAACCGGTCCAATCCGAACCCACGCCGATTACGCCACCAAGGATTACGCCACTGTCGATTACGCCACCTGTGGGTACAAGATTGTAGGTACAAGATGGGCTTCGACGTGGCGCTCTCTCATTGGCTGAAGTAACTCAGTATCCAGTAAAGAATCAAGTAGTGTGTATCCAGTAGGTCTAGAGTAACAAGAAGGCTAGCGAGCTAAAGACCTCAATCAATCACTTTCGAATCTTCGTTCTACCCCTCAAGTGGTTTCCAGTCTCCGCTCCGGTCTCACCCAGAGTGCTGCCCTCCCTCCGCTCCGTCAAGCTTCACGGTGTCCAAGATCCATACCTTCCATCACAAGTCGAGTGGACCAAGCGTGTGTCGCGGCTGTCAGCAAGGCAAGATGGTCCAGAAGCCGTTCCCAAGCAACCGTGACAAGCGTCGCTACGACAGGTTCGAGCTGCTCCACTTCGACATCTGCGGCCCCATGGAAGAAGAGTCACTGGGTGGCAGCAAGTATCTGCTGCTGATCGTGGACGAAGCCAGCGGATGCATGAAGGGGTTCTGCCTGCGTGCCAAGTCGGAGAGCGAAGACTGCATCAAGACGTACGTCACGAAGGTGCAGACGCAGTTCGGCAAGAAGGTCAAGTTTGTGCGGCACGACGGAGCTCGTGAGTTCGCGACCAACTCGCTGAAGGCCTTCTACGAAGTCGAAGGCATCGAGCAGCAAACCACGGTTCCGTACGCGCACCAGACCAACGGCACGGCAGAACGCGCCATCCGGACCATCGTCACGATCGGCCGCAGCATGCTGCATCACGCCAAGTTGGACAAGTGTTTCTGGGCTGAGGCGGCCATGACGGCCATCTACGTGAAGAACCGCCTGCCGTCACCCAAGGTAGAGCACAAGACTCCATTCGAGATCGTGTACAAGTCCAAGCCAAGTGTGAAGCACATGCGTGTGTTCGGATGCCAGACGTACATCCTGACGCCGAAGGAAAAGCGGCGCAAGTGGGACCCCAAGGCTCGCGCCGGGTTGTTCCTCGGCAACGAAGAAGTGTCCAAGGCGTATCGACTTTATGACATCGAGGCGGGGCAGGTGGTTGTCAGTCGCGATGTCAACTTTGATGAGTCGGCCTTTGGACTTTCGGCGCATACTTCGGATGAAGACGTCGATGATGCTGCGCTGGACCTGGACGCGCTGGACCTGGACGACAACGATGGACCGCGCCAAGTGAGCTTCAAGCAGGCGGGGAAGCGCAAGAGCCGACCGAGTGGCGACGACGACACTGCCAGAAGATCGCGCCCCGTTCGCCACCGGGCTGGCTTAGAAGAAGCAAGTGCGCCGGACGTATCCTCGTCGCGCCGAGCTGAACCCGACGAAGAAGTAAAGTCTGGGGACCAAGATGAAGACGACGACTCGACGCCTCCAGTATTTTGGCGTGCCAGTGCCAACGCTGTGGAAGCAGCAGCCGATCTATCGGAGCCGACGACGTTCCAAGAGGCTGTGAACGGTCCGGATCAAGTGCACTGGCGCAAGGCGATCCGCGCGGATGCTCAAGTCGATGCGACTGCGCGGTGTGTTTCGAGCTGCCAAGTTGCCCAGCGGCCAGCGCGCCATCGGCACCAAGTGGGTGTTCAAGATCAAGCGCAAAGCGGACGGCTCGATCGAGAAGTACAAGGCGCGCCTCGTGGCCAAGGGCTTCAAGCAGAAGTACGGCATCGACTACACGGAGACGTTCTCGCCCGTGGTCAAGTACGTGACGCTGCGCATGATCATCGCGATCGCCAAGTACTTCGGCTGGCCTCTCGACCAACTCGACGTCGTGACAGCGTTCCTGTACGGGGTCATGAAGGAGGTGGTGTTCTGCGTGGTTCCCGAAGGCGTCGAACTGGATGGTGGCTTCGACTGCCTGGAACTGGTGAAGGCCATCTACGGTCTCAAGCAAGCTTCGCGCGTGTGGAACGAGACCTTCGACGAGTTCATGTGCTCTATCGGCTTCCAAGTGTCGGCCTTCGATCCGTGCCTCTACATCAAGGTGGTGGACGGTCAGTGCGTGCTCGTGCTGGTGTACGTGGACGACGTGCTGATTACCGGGAGTTCGCCTGAGCTGATCTCGCGCACGAAGACGGACCTGAAGACGCGCTTCGAGATGACCGACAGCGGCAAGTGCGCGTTTGTTCTTGGGATCGAGCTGGTGGACGGCCCGGACGGCAGCGTGACCATGTGCCAGCGTCGCTACGTGGACGACATCCTGAAGCGCTTCGCCATGGACGAGTGCAAGGCTGTGGTGAGTCCGGTGGACATGAGCACTCGACTGGTCCCAAGCGACGCGGCGACCAAGGTGAACGCTCCGTTTCGCGAAGCTGTTGGTGCGCTGATGCACCTGATGACCGCCACGCGCCCGGACATCGCGTACGCCGTTGGCTATGTGTCGCGCTTCATGGAAAACCCCCAAGAGGAACACTGGGTTGCGGTCAAGCGCATCTTTCGCTACCTGCAAGGCACCAAGACGCATGGCATCTGCTTCAAGCCGGGCGACAACATCGACTTTCGTGGCTACTCGGACGCGGACTGGGCCGGCGACCTCGCGGACCGCAAGTCCACTTCAGGCTACGCGTTCATGCTCATGAGTGCGCCTGTGAGCTGGGGAAGCAAGAAGCAGTCAAGCGTGTCGCTGTCTACGAGCGAAGCGGAGTACATCACGCTCAGTCTGGCTATCCAAGAGGGCAAGTGGATCCATCGCCTGCTGTGCGAGATTCTGGCGGCTGCCAACGAGACGGGACCCGAGCTCATGATCCGTGAAGACAACCAGTCGTGCATCAAGATGACCAAGAACCCGGTGAACCACGGCCGCGCCAAGCACATCGACATCAAGTACCACCACATCCGCGACGAAGTGAAACGCGGTGAAGTGAAGCTCGAGTATTGCGAGACTTCTGTGATGCTGGCGGACATCATGACCAAGGCGCTTGCGGGACCACGCCACACGGAGCTGACGGCGGCTCTCGGCATTCATGGGACTTCGCATTGAGGGGGCGTATTGAGGGTATGGAGGGTTACCGGTTTGGTATCGGTTGTTGACCGTGAACCGGTTAACCCGAACCGGTCCAATCCGAACCCACGCCGATTACGCCACCAAGGATTACGCCACTGTCGATTACGCCACCTGTGGGTACAAGATTGTAGGTACAAGATGGGCTTCGACGTGGCGCTCTCTCATTGGCTGAAGTAACTCAGTATCCAGTAAAGAATCAAGTAGTGTGTATCCAGTAGGTCTAGAGTAGCGAGAAGGCTAGCGAGCTAAAGACCTCAATCAATCACTTTCGAATCTTCGTTCTACCCCTCAAGTGGTTTCCAGTCTCCGCTCCGGTCTCACCCAGAGTGCTGCCCTCCCTCCGCTCCGTCAAGCTTCACGGTGTCCAAGATCCATACCTTCCATCACAAGTCGAGTGGACCAAGCGTGTGTCGCGGCTGTCAGCAAGGCAAGATGGTCCAGAAGCCGTTCCCAAGCAACCGTGACAAGCGTCGCTACGACAGGTTCGAGCTGCTCCACTTCGACATCTGCGGCCCCATGGAAGAAGAGTCACTGGGTGGCAGCAAGTATCTGCTGCTGATCGTGGACGAAGCCAGCGGATGCATGAAGGGGTTCTGCCTGCGTGCCAAGTCGGAGAGCGAAGACTACATCAAGACGTACGTCACGAAGGTGCAGACGCAGTTCGGCAAGAAGGTCAAGTTTGTGCGGCACGACGGAGCTCGTGAGTTCGCGACCAACTCGCTGAAGGCCTTCTACGAAGTCGAAGGCATCGAGCAGCAAACCACGGTTCCGTACGCGCACCAGACCAACGGCACGACAGAACGCGCCATCCGGACCATCGTCACGATCGGCCGCAGCATGCTGCATCACGCCAAGTTGGACAAGTGTTTCTGGGCTGAGGCGGCCATGACGGCCATCTACGTGAAGAACCGCCTGCCGTCACCCAAGGTAGAGCACAAGACTCCATTCGAGATCGTGTACAAGTCCAAGCCAAGTGTGAAGCACATGCGTGTGTTCGGATGCCAGACGTACATCCTGACGCCGAAGGAAAAGCGGCGCAAGTGGGACCCCAAGGCTCGCGCCGGGTTGTTCCTCGGCTACGAACAAGTGTCCAAGGCGTATCGACTTTATGACATCGAGGCGGGGCAGGTGGTTGTCAGTCGCGATGTCAACTTTGATGAGTCGGCCTTTGGACTTTCGGCGCATACTTCGGATGAAGACGTCGATGATGCTGCGCTGGACCTGGACGCGCTGGACCTGGACGACAACGATGGACCGCGCCAAGTGAGCTTCAAGCAGGCGGGGAAGCGCAAGAGCCGACCGAGTGGCGACGACGACACTGCCAGAAGATCGCGCCCCGTTCGCCACCGGGCTGGCTTAGAAGAAGCAAGTGCGCCGGACGTATCCTCGTCGCGCCGAGCTGAACCCGACGAAGAAGTAAAGTCTGGGGACCAAGATGAAGACGACGACTCGACGCCTCCAGTATTTTGGCGTGCCAGTGCCAACGCTGTGGAAGCAGCAGCCGATCTATCGGAGCCGACGACGTTCCAAGAGGCTGTGAACGGTCCGGATCAAGTGCACTGGCGCAAGGCGATCCGCGCGGAGCTCAAGTCGATGCGACTGCGCGGTGTGTTTCGAGCTGCCAAGTTGCCCAGCGGCCAGCGCGCCATCGGCACCAAGTGGGTGTTCAAGATCAAGCGCAAAGCGGACGGCTCGATCGAGAAGTACAAGGCGCGCCTCGTGGCCAAGGGCTTCAAGCAGAAGTACGGCATCGACTACACGGAGACGTTCTCGCCCGTGGTCAAGTACGTGACGCTGCGCATGATCATCGCGATCGCCAAGTACTTCGGCTGGCCTCTCGACCAACTCGACGTCGTGACAGCGTTCCTGTACGGGGTCATGAAGGAGGTGGTGTTCTGCGTGGTTCCCGAAGGCGTCGAACTGGATGGTGGCTTCGACTGCCTGGAACTGGTGAAGGCCATCTACGGTCTCAAGCAAGCTTCGCGCGTGTGGAACGAGACCTTCGACGAGTTCATGTGCTCTATCGGCTTCCAAGTGTCGGCCTTCGATCCGTGCCTCTACATCAAGGTGGTGGACGGTCACTGCGTGCTCGTGCTGGTGTACGTGGACGACGTGCTGATTACCGGGAGTTCGCCCGAGCTGATCGCACGCACGAAGACGGACCTGAAGACGCGCTTCGAGATGACCGACAGCGGCAAGTGCGCGTTTGTTCTTGGGATCGAGCTGGTGGACGGCCCGGACGGCAGCGTGACCATGTGCCAGCGTCGCTACGTGGACGACATCCTGAAGCGCTTCGCCATGGACGAGTGCAAGGCTGTGGTGAGTCCGGTGGACATGAGCACTCGACTGGTCCCAAGCGACGCGGCGACCAAGGTGAACGCTCCGTTTCGCGAAGCTGTTGGTGCGCTGATGCACCTGATGACCGCCACGCGCCCGGACATCGCGTACGCCGTTGGCTATGTGTCGCGCTTCATGGAAAACCCCCAAGAGGAACACTGGGTTGCGGTCAAGCGCATCTTTCGCTACCTGCAAGGCACCAAGACGCATGGCATCTGCTTCAAGCCGGGCGACAACATCGACTTTCGTGGCTACTCGGACGCGGACTGGGCCGGCGACCTCGCGGACCGCAAGTCCACTTCAGGCTACACGTTCATGCTCATGAGTGCGCCTGTGAGCTGGGGAAGCAAGAAGCAGTCAAGTGTGTCGCTGTCCACGAGCGAAGCGGAGTACATCGCACTCAGTCTGGCTATCCAAGAGGGCAAGTGGATCCATCGCCTGCTGTGCGAGATTCTGGCGGCTGCCAACGAGACGGGACCCGAGCTCATGATCCGTGAAGACAACCAGTCGTGCATCAAGATGACCAAGAACCCGGTGAACCACGGCCGCGCCAAGCACATCGACATCAAGTACCACCACATCCGCGACGAAGTGAAACGCGGTGAAGTGAAGCTCGGGTATTGCGAGACTTCTGTGATGCTGGCGGACATCATGACCAAGGCGCTTGCGGGGCCACGCCACACGGAGCTGACGGCGGCTCTCGGCATTCATGGGACTTCGCATTGAGGGGGCGTATTGAGGGTATGGAGGGTTACCGGTTTGGTATCGGTTGTTGACCGTGAACCGGTTAACCCGAACCGGTCCAATCCGAACCCACGCCGATTACGCCACCAAGGATTACGCCACTGTCGATTACGCCACCTGTGGGTACAAGATTGTAGGTACAAGATGGGCTTCGACGTGGCGCTCTCTCATTGGCTGAAGTAACTCAGTATCCAGTAAAGAATCAAGTAGTGTGTATCCAGTAGGTCTAGAGTAGCGAGAAGGCTAGCGAGCTAAAGACCTCAATCAATCACTTTCGAATCTTCGTTCTACCCCTCAAGTGGTTTCCAGTCTCCGCTCCGGTCTCGCCCAGAGTGCTGCCCTCCCTCCGCTCCGTCAAGCTTCGGTATCA
The DNA here is from genome assembly GCF_020800215.1 of Phytophthora ramorum. Classification (NCBI taxonomy): domain Eukaryota; phylum Oomycota; class Peronosporomycetes; order Peronosporales; family Peronosporaceae; genus Phytophthora; species Phytophthora ramorum. The sequence continues at coordinate 49,841 of NW_027150662.1, read as the reverse complement.
AGATCCATACCTTCCATCAAGCACCGACGGCACTCCGATACGGCACGTTCTTCATCGTGTCTTCATGCTGGCAGCCATCCTCACACATGTTCTTGGTCAGCTTGAGTCCGGGGTCTTGCGGCGTCTTCACAGGCTTGCTGTCTTGCATGCCGAACTTGGTCAGGATGGACTTGAGAAACTTGGTCTGCCGCACCGTCACTTTTCCGGAGTCGCGGTCGTTCTTGATCTCCATCCCGAGGAAGTACTCCAGCTCGCCGAGGTCCGTCATCTCAAACCGCTTGCTCAACGCGTGCTTGGTCGATTCCAACAGCTCGTCGTTGCTGCTGGCGAGGACCAAGTCGTCAACGTAGAGCGCCACGAAGATCATGTCTTGGCCGTCACGCTTCAGGTAGACGCAGTGGTCCGACTCGCACTTCTTGAACCCCAGCTTGAGCATGAAGTCGTCAATGGTCTGGTTCCACATGC